>NC_142527.1:25630200-25652700 GCF_964205215.1 Stylophora pistillata | reverse complement strand
GCCTGACGGTTCGGCAAATATCACCACGAAATCACAAGTTTTTTCCCAAGGAGTTGTTTGGTAAAAACTTTCTTTGTCAGGACTCGTGGAAAAACGACTCGACCCAATTATATGAAGAGTTTGTTGCCTTACTTTAAAATAGTATCGTAGAAAAACCGCCGGAAAAGAATCCTTTCACAGTGAACACAAATAAAGTGCATTTATTGCTTTAACAAGTCAATCTTTGGATAGTTACTTTACAACTTCAGCTGTTAAGCAATGGTCGTTTTTTCAAAAAGCAGTGTCACTTCATATTATATTAAAGTATACTGTCGAGGGTATATACAGCTGCCTATTGACACAAACTTTGATAAAACATTACAGAATACCGAATAACCGTTAGCTTGATAGTTAAAGAAACTTCTGGTCGGTGAAACCACAGCATACATTTGGTTGTGTTTCTTAGGACCATTAATCTGGCGAATACAAACTTTCAACTGATTTAACTGTACAGAACGCTAAATAACCGTAGGCTTGTAATTACAGAGACATCGCGTAGACTAATACTTAGCCTTCATAACTGTAACAAAGCGTACATTTGGTTAAGTTTCTTAAAACCTCTAAATATCAACGTATACTGTCGATTTAAAGTACAGCCGCTAGCAAATACAAAATTTTTCGCTGATAAAACACCACAGAACACTGAACATTAATAGTCTTGATAGTTACAGAGACATGCGGTTGGCTAAAACTGATCAACCTTTATTAACTGTAACAAAGAATACATCTAGTTCAAATTAGTAAGACCGTTAAATATCAACGTAGATTGTCCAGCATAAATACAGCTGCTGGAAAATGCGAAATTTCAACTGATAAAACGCTACAGAACACTGAACACCTGTAGGCTTGATAGTTACAGAGACATCCGGTTGGCTAATACGCAGCCTTCATAACCATAACAAAGCATACATTTGGTTCAGTTATGATAAATCCTCCAGAAAAAAAAAGTGACAAAAGAACTATCAGTGACTCACTCTAACCCCTTAAATAGCCTTAGTCAGGTCGGCTTGTTTGATGGACTCGTCACTGCACCACCTTAAATAAACTTTTGAAACGAGAATGGGGCTTTGCCGGTACCTTAAGCATACGCTTGGCCTTTATCATTCAGGCAGCCGTAGCTATATGCTATGAGTCCCAAAATGGACGAGACAATTATTCATTGTCTCCCACGTCCTGGGTTGCGGCATGATTGTGCGCATAAGTCAAGTACCAGCCAAGCAACATTCTTCCCCCCCCCCCCCCGCCTCAGAGCTCTTGTATACTACGAATGACTGAAAACAAGAATGGGGGGAAAAAATCAGCTATAGCATGGAAAGTGACAATAGACAGATCCCTGCAATCGACAGATGTTGATCAATTTTTTTTTGTTTCTGCTTATACTAATTGTCAGCAATATAAGATGCCGTCGTAAAATTGGAAGGAAGCTTCGTCATGATTTACGGATGTAGTAAAGAAATTTAGCCCAAGTTTTTAAACTTTGTCATCCGCAATCAAAGATAACCTTTCCTGTTGTACATCATTTTTCCCCTCTTGTTTTTTTGTACCTCTTTAATACCCTTGCAAAGTATTAATTCTTTAATTCAAATGGTAAGATCTAAATAAAATAATTCTATCATATCATTGCGTCATTTGCCCCTTTGGGTTTTTTTGATGTTTTTTGGAAAAGTGCCACTCATAAACATTGGATTATTATAATATGTAGGAGAGTAGTAATGAAAGAATCCTACCCAATTATCCTCTCATTTCTCGACCCCATATCGGTTTAACCCTCCCTTAGCAGAAGCAACCGCCAAATCTTTGACAAGGACTTTAGTAGCATAATTCGCATACTCTTTTTTGGCACTTTTCAAAGCTGCTTTCCACACAAAGTCACGGTATGCAAACATTTGAACATTTTGCTTCACGCTGCCTTTAAATAGGTCTACAAAATATTTTTCTCCAAACTCTTGTAAAAGATCTGTTGCAACGGTGTTGGCGGCGCTTTTTCCGCCACTGGAGAGTATTGAAGACGACCCAGCTTTTACCAAGTTTTGAAAAGTGATCTTGGTACTATCGTAAAAAACTTTATCAATTGCGTCATTAACCACTCCTTTTGCCAGATCTTTTCCAACTTGCTTACCCACCTTTTTAGTTGCTTCTTTGGCAGCAGAGCCCGCGGTAACCTTGGCGGCATCAATAGCAGCGGCTTTTGTAGAAGCAGTTATTGTGCCAGTTGCCAGATCTTTTGCCAGTTTTGCTCCAACTTCTTTGGTCGCTTTCTTTGAAGCTGTCTTCGCACTTTCTTTAGCGGCCTCAGAAACAGCCTTTTTTCCACTCTCTTTCGCTACATCCTTGGCAGCGCTCGACAAGCCTAGAGTAAGAATGTCTGATACTCCGGAGACAGTGTTAATCAGTGCGCCAACGATATCACCATTATATAAATTCCACGCCGCTTCAGTGAAATCTACAACAGACCCTGCTCCAGGCATTGCCACATTTAAACCCACTCTCGCCGCAAGCTTGCAGGTAAACTTAAATCCATACGCTGTCCACGATTCGCCCGACATTTTTGTCAAAGGTTAATGGGACAGAATCTATAAGTTAAAGGTAAAGAATTAAGATTCGTAATATTCTGGAATGATGACGATAGACTGGTTAGACAGATGGCACCTGAGATAGGTTTGACATGGCGGACAAATGGACTACTCCAGAGTCAATTAAAATACTGAAGGTAGCACATTTAGACCTGGGATGTTATCCTTTACTAAAACATATATCAAGAGAGCTTTGGAGAACGCTCGGTTTCTCATCCGCGCTATTATGTTAATAGTTAATTTCGTCTCGTTGTGTAGTTTTCTGAGGTTCTCTATTTCAGAAACACCCATGATTACGGTAAAAAATTGACTTTTCCCGAGGAGTACAAGCGTGTATGGCAGATGAGCTCGTACAACTGATTCACAAGGTAGTGAATATATCTAGTAGCAATCCACTACGGTTAACAGAAATGTAGAAATTAGTCATGACCAATCATTATGAAAATTTAATGTTGATTTTCATTGTTTTAAAACACATTTACCCGCTGGTTTTTACCATGAGAGTCTATAGCAAGAAGAGTAATTCCAGACTGAGCCGTTGTTAGGTTGATATAGAACAATTTTCTGTTTTCCCGCATTAGGCATAGGACCAGAGACTGAAATAGGAAAATCCTTTCAAAATTACACATCGTATACCCCATTCACACCAATTAAAACATATTTAGTAACCGGGTTTACGAAACTAAAATGCCAAAGAAGCAGAGAACTGATGAGAAACTCAACTTTCCACTGGTTTCAAGTAGTCATTTTCAATGTGCTAAATTTGAAATTGACAAACATCGGTTTTAGCAGGTTCAGTTATGAATTATAGCGCACTTTGCGTCGTGGGAGCTCCATAAGTCAGGCATTCGAGAGCGGGAAAAGTCATTTCGCTAACGTCGAAATGGAATTTATAATGAATGAACGAAATCCAAAAATTCATTGGGAAAAACAGCCTCCATGCATATTCAATACACCCAATCTGACCCGATTCGTCTATGGTAGTTGACGAATCGAATCACCGGAAGTCGTATCGCGCGTTAACACACAGAAAGCATGGTACGGATGAAAAATGAAACGGCCGGAAGTCCATTGTCAGATGAACCTCGTTCTCAAAGCGTAAGACAGGATAGGAAATGTTGACAAATCGACACGATGCGCACGGGTCGACTCGACTACAAATGGACACCCGCATTCAGCAGATAATTGGCGAACAAAACGAGCTGAGGCTTTTCCGATATTCCTAATGATTCCCGAGGAAGTATATTGTGAATTTTGTAAAACCTCACCCATTTTGGTACGCAAATACTGATATGAGGAAAATTCTGGCCAGTTTTCATGACAATCCAGCAGTCTATATACTCTGTTAACTCGTTTTAATAATGGCAACTTGCGCACAAATAAATTTATCAGGAAAAACAAAGGAAAAGTGAGTAAGGCAAGCTAGGAAAAAACTTCTAAGGTAAAACTTTGGCTCGGGCTATCTCGCGACTTTTCTCTTTCTAGTCGTTTGATGAACACTCTTATTTTAAAACCTGTTGCGGAATGAGCTAAAAATTTCTTTTGTTGTGTAGAGCTAAACGCGATGTAAACAAATTGTGCAAATCGAGTTCCCAGACGAAAGCAAACAGTCCGTGTCTAAAGCAGCTACTTTACATAAATCGGCTACAATTCGCGGAAATGTTTATGTACTCACCGCTGATATTTCTCTAGAAACCAATTATAGTAGTTGGCTTCTAGTTTAACAAAAGCTATAGGTTCTAAAACTCGAATAGAGAAAGCAGACAAGTTTTAATTACATTAGGTTCAGAAAAAAATGACTTTAATAAAAAATTATACAGGGAAGGAAGCCTTTTCACTTTCAAATTCTCCACTTCTTCAAGGGCACGTTGTCGATATCTTTTACACATTTCTAACATCTCACTGTGAGTTGCTGAAAATTCGTTTTTTTTCCATCAGGCACGTTACTTAGGCTAGAATCTTTGAAGCGTCGATTTCGTCAAACGTTGCCGTTTAAAATGTCTCGGTCATAACCTTCTAAGGATGACTTTGAATAATGCTATCCTCCCTGGAAATCTTTTATGACTGCGTTGTGTCAGATTTGCTCATAAAGTGCAGGAAGTTAGCCAAATCCTTTTCCTGCCTTAGTCAGGTAGAAAGTTTAGCATTCTAGTGAAAGTTTTAAGATATCCTCGATATTTAATGTCTTAATGGAGATAATGCAACATTTACTTTCCTACCTCTGAAAAGCAACAGCCCTCGCTCAATGTACAAAAAACAATAGGAAGATGGATTTCAGGATTTCTCCGAAATAGACCGTTATGAGTGGCAAGATCCCAGTCAGAGACAGAATTGGTTATCAAGTTAAAAAAAAAAAACAACAAGCAAGGTAATTTGGAATATTGGCTGAAAATGTTTACTACAATTTGTGCTTCGATTGATTACCAAAACCTGTGCGCCCGCACCACGAATTTGCGTTTCAAATTTTCTGGATGGAGCAGCAATCTCCAAACCATTAACGTCATCAGAACAACCTTAAAAGAATCCTTGTCTTTATCAACAAAGTTTTATCTCGGAAATAGCTATCGTCCTTCCCTTTTATTTGTCTCACGTTTTTTTTTGCATTTTAGCAAATTTGCACATCATTCTTTGTTTCGTCACTTATCGAGCACACATTTCAGGTTAAGTGATCGAAAAAGAAATGTCCGCAACCTAGGGACTACTAGTCTAAATATTTTATGCTCTGTTTGTAGAATTTTGATCGCCCGTTCCGATCAAAGGTTATGGTTATCAAGTATATAAACCAAACCTAGCTTGGCTGATGGTTTCGAAAATTTCGTAACTCCGCCAGCTTTGGAAGTAGTCCATCGATCACTAATTAGCCAAAATTTAAAGAGCACTCTATCGCTGTAGAATTATCTTGAACCTCCTAAGTGGCTATATTTACACCTTTTTCAAATCAGCTGCGAGCTTCTTTATGTATCAGAATTTTAGCAAAAGTCCTAAGAGGTCCTTAATAAATTAGCGATACATCTTCCTCTTTAAAAGACACTACGATCATAAGAGACATTTGCATACCATGCAAAATTCTCGGAAATGTTATTGTGTTATCTCGCTGATCTATTTTTCTTTCTCTGTCTCTCTCTGTCCCTCAGTGTGTGTGTGTCTCTCTAAAAGAAACTGAACAACCTTAAGTTTGCTTTTTAAGCCTTTCTCGATGTACTACTGGAGTTTAACGAAAATTAGAGATAGAGAAAGAGACTCGAGAAAGAAAAGAAATCAGTTTCCATGTATGTCTTTGTACCTAAGATAAACATATTAACCAGACTGAAACCTGTAAAAAAGAAGCTTGACATCACCAAACTTTTCTAAAATTTTAAACAGAATTGGGCAAAGGCTGAGCATTATAAAATAAGTCTTCAGATATTCCAATAAATTTGCGAAACATTGTCTGCTCCAGAGAACACTACGATCACAAGAAACAGATGTATGCCATGCAATATGCAAATAATTCAAAATTTTCCAATTCTCGGAAATTTTATCGTCTCTGTCTCTATGACGGTCGCTCGCTTTGCTTCTCTCTCTCTCTCTCTTAAAGGGAAAGAAAAAAACTTTAAGGTAGCTTTTTATCCCTTTCTCGATTTGCCAGTAGAGTTGGACGAGAGTTAGAGATATGAAACTCGATTTGAGAAAGTAAATAAATTTTCCTCGCATGTCTCCGTGCCTCAGATCTACAAGGAAAAGCGGTGGAGAAGAAGCTTTACATCATCAAGCTTTCCAAAAACAGAGGCAGAATTGGCGATCAAGTGAAAAACAAAATCATGGCTGAAAATTATTAGTACGTGGCTATGTTATCAAAACCGATATCGTTTTTACCTTCAACTTGCATTGTCTCCGTCTGAGTTTTGGGTCCAGAGCGTCCAGGATTCAAATTCATGATGGCGCTCTCTCCGGCGTAAAAGATTTCTTCTTCCATGCACTGACCTTTTAAGGATTACTATGAATAAAGTGGTCCTCCCTGGAAATCTGTCATGATTGCGTTGTGTCGATTTGCTCATAAATTGCATAAAAGTTAGCCAAATCCGTATTCCTGCTTTAGTCAGGCAGAATATAATCTTCATATTATGTCTTCTTCAAGAAAGAAAGCCATGAATTGAATTGAAACTCATAGAAAAAACAAAAATACTTTTGTACTACCTTGAACGATTTCACTGCTCCCTCTACTTCGCTTTTACCCAAGACCTTCTTACAAACAAGAACACGAAATGTCTTGTCATGCGTGGCGAGTTAAGGAAACAAAAATCTCCCTGCGACCGAAAATGAGTTTCACTGAAGTATTGTTTTCACCTGAGGTTTGCAGCTACATGCACAACTTATCAACTGGAAAATAACCGATATATATGGGAAATGAAACTATCTCTGATGAAAACTAGGTTCGCATTTTCTGTTTTAGCTGACCGTTATGCAGTTTATCGCCATAACGTTCAATAATCTGGTCGTTATCAAAGAAAATGAAAAAAAATTTTAAAATCGTAAACGAAGAAATTTGATAGCTGGAATCTCAGCTTTTAATAGTCTTATACACTCTTGCTTTCTTACAAAATTCTTATCATGTTTCGTTTTCATAAAAGAAACTCCTTGCTGGAAGGACTGAGCTCTTTTACCTTAGAGAAATGTCAACAATTATTATAAAGAAAGGACGATGTAATAATTTTATGAGGTCTCTTCTTCTTGACGTTCTCGATTTCAAGCAAAAATATATACTCTGATAGAACGTTGTTCGACATAAATTTCTGTTTTGTTTTCGAGGCGATATCTTCAAGTTGAATTCTTCTTTCCCACGAACTGATTTTCGTACCTACGCGCTATCCAAAAAGAAGAGTGGACATGCCTAATTCATACCCATTTTTTCTTTTTTTCGTTTTAACATTTTAGAAGGCAAATTTGCACATCATTCTTTTGTTACGGACTACTAGTCTAAATGTACTGTTTGTAGAATTTTGATCGCCTGTTTCGATCAAGAGCTATGGTTATCAAGTAAATAAACCAAACGTAGCCTGGCTGATGGTTTCGAAAAAATTTTAACTCCCTCAGCTTTGGATGCAGCTCATTAATTTTTTATTTGCCAAAATTTACGGAACGCTCTATCACGATAAAATATATCTTGAACCTCTAGAGTGGCTACATTTACACCTTTATCAATTCAACTGCGAGCTTCTTTATGTCTTAACAATTTAGCAGAACTCCTAAGATATCCTCAATAAATTAGCGATGCATTTTCTGCATCAAAGAACACTACGATCATAAGAGTCATTTGCATGTCATGCCAAATAACTCAAAATTCTTGGAAATGTTATTGTGCTCACCAATGATCTCTTTTTCTTTCTCTATCTCTTTTGTCTCTCTCTGTCCCTCGGTCTGTTTTTATATTTATATCTCTCTCTTTAAAAGAAAATTTAACGAAAAGTAGAGATGGAGAAAGAGGCTTAACAAAGAAAAGAAAATGTCCATGTATATCTTTGTGCCTAAATTAACATATTAACCAGTGCGAAACCTGTGGGAAGGAAGCTTTTCTAAAAATTTTAAACAGAATTAGTGATCTAGCAAAGGCTAAGCATCACAGTGGAGGTCATATGCCTCCAACCATGATCTGTAAAACATTTTGAAATTAATCTCGTCGGCTCCTAGATCAACAACTGCATTGGAAGGTTTCATTTGTACGCCACCTTTCTAGTTACTTCCATCTTGGTAGATCAGTGAAAGTTAATCGATGTAGAAAACTTCAAAAGAAAAAGGACTTGCAAAAAGGATCAAAACATTTCGAATTCCAAAGATATTCCCGCTGAACTAGCGCTGCATTTTCTGTCTAACAGAATATTATGAACGTCAATAGCATCTGCCATGTTTGAATACTAATTTGTTGATCTCGGGAATGTTATCGCCGATCGAGCTCTCCGCTAATCTTTCTGAACCCTCTCTCAGTGTGCCAGTGAAATTTTAAAAAAATTAGAGGCTAGAAACCTCAACTCGAGAAATAATCGAATTTGTATATAATTTATATGTGTCTACTATTAACCTCCAACTATGATCTGTAAAATAGTTCGAAATAAGTCTCTTCGGTTCCTTCATCATCAACTACATTAATTTGCAACTGAGTTTCTTTTGGACGCCACCTCTCTACTTCCTTCGATATTGTAGATCAGCGAAAGTTAACTATAATAAAAAACCTTCACAAGAAAAAGGAATTGCAAAAAGGCTTAAAACATTTTCAATTCTCAAGATATTCCTGCTGAACTAGCGCTACATTTTCTGTTATACAGAATATCATGAACGCCAGAAGCACCCGCCATGTTTGATTACTAATTTAAAGTTCTCGAAAGGTTATCGAGCTCTTCACTAATCTCTCTAATAAACCAACTAAAAGTTTTCTATCTAACTTTTCCTCAGTGCACCAGTGAAATTTAGTAAAAGTCTAGAAATCTCCGCTTGAGAAAGGATCAAATTTGTGCATCTATTAGTTTTCTATGACAAGGTAAACAGTGCTCAAACCTGATAGAGCTTTGATCAAACTCTACGATAAGCAGAATTGAATATAAAGTTAAACAAGAAAACAAGTCAAGCAAGTTGATTAATTTTTCCTTTTTTGTTTAAAACTTTCAGAACGTTTCGGGGATCGGCTCTTCGCCCAGCCGACATATTACGCAACACGTATTCGCGATTTACGCATTTTTGGAACGAAAAGCAAACCCTGAACCAGTGGATTATTTAAAAGTTGCTCCGATTTCTTCAAACAAAAAAATACATATTTGGCTCACTTGATTGATAGGACCACTACCAGGTTCCTGCTTTAGTAGTTCGTCCTCGAGCTCTTGTACTTCCCTTTCTGCAACAGGGTTCTTGTTCTTGTTTTTGATGCGCCCAATGTCAAGCCAAACATTTAGGTGTTTGAGGCCGTCGTTGTTGCTTAACAAGATGAAGGCAGGGGCGGGGTCGACACGGATAACGGCACGTGGGCCATCGATGGGGTGCAAATATACAACTAGACATGTTAAGGCGTTCCGCAATGTGTCGTATTTCTCGTCTGCGATGAGGCAAGCAGCGGTGTAAGACGTGGCACACTCTCTAAGGAAGAGGATTAACTGACGCTCACGTTTGATGACGTCGGCAGCGAAAGCAATCCCGATAATATCTGGGGGATCCTTTGACGTCTGGCTGAAGAGAGTGCTTGGAAACTTCTGTAGTGAGGCGCACGTGTGGCAGGATGATGAAACACGTTTCAAGGCAGGGCCCATGTCTAGGGCGTAAAAGTGGCGTTGCACGACCATTTGAAGTTGGTTCCGAGATGGGTAGTTGAGACGCACATCAAGGGCGGTTAGCAGGCCGTCGAAAACGGATCTGGGGACGACTATGGCCTCGGAAGTAGCGGCAAAGGGATGCTCACGTTTCACGACGAGGAGGCCGTCCCGAGAAATGGAGGCGACATTTAGGTATCTCTTGACGTCTTTGAGGTTGGTGAGTTTTTTGGAGGGTCGGATGCCTTGTTTTAAGTGTGCATGCACGCGTCGTAGGTCAATGCAACCATTTTGGACTTCCCGCCATGTGGAGCGGGTAGTGTAGGGGAGAGGCTTGTTGTTATCAATTATGTCTTGCACGGTCACATCACGGACAACAGAGTCTTGGGTCGTACTGATGAAAGAGCATATTTGACAGTTTGCTTCCGATCAATCTGGGGCGTTTCGACTGGCAAAGTCTGACGGGAGGTTTGCAGAACCTGCTAGGTGTTGCAGGGTGACTTGAAAGCGGCTAACTGTAGTAAGGAAAGATGTTACTCTTGGGCTGTCGGAAAACTCCCCTCTGCAGAGATTTTCCACGGCTTGAACACACGGTTTGCTGTCGGTTAGTACGTGCGCGCGATTTATTGGATCTGATGCTTGCGAAGTTTGGCGCTGAAGAAACCTGCAAGGTGTAGGCCATTGTCGCGAGTGATGTATAATGTAGCACCGAGACCACGTTGTTTGACGGAACCGTCCGTGACAATCCACAATGTATCAGTGTGGCGCTGGAGTGTGATGGGTCTTGACCCTGGCAAAGCTTGTTGTGCAGAACGAAAGACCTCGGTCAGGTTTTCGTCCAAGCTAAGGCAGTCTGGCGATTGTATTCCCGAGATCGCGCTTTCCAGAGGGTCGATTATTGAGGCACAGTCAGGTAGAACTCGCCCGAGGTCCTTGTATGAACCAATGAATGAACGCATGTCCTTAACAGTTGTAGGGAGAGGGCATAAAGACAGGACAGCGATACGATGAGGACTGACAGATAGGGTTCCTTGTGACCATACTCATCCGAGGACTGTCGTTGAGTTAGGGCAAATGACGGTCTTTGAGGAAGAGAGCCGCAAATTACATCTGTCGAGTTGGTTGAGGACGCGGGTCCAGATAAGTAAGAGCTCTTCGGGTGAAGAGGAGCCACAATATAGGTCGTCGGCTATTTTAGCGACGTGTCCCTCCTGTATGAAGTCGCCGAGGACGCGGCACATTATCTCCTCCAGTGCAGTTTCAGAGCCGGGCATACCCATAGCTGATCGGCAATAGACACGTATACCCCGGAAAGGGGTAGCGACACCGCAGTATTTGCGAGATTCTTTAGCCAGAGGAATCTGATAGAATGCTCGGCAAAGGTCGGTTTTGATTATGAACTTCCAAGGAGCAATAGTACGCAGGGTAGAGTCTACGTCTGGCATCAATGAAGGTTGGGGTTTGCTGTACCGACCGACGTTGGCAAAGGCGGTAACGAGGCAATGGCCACAGGAGGGCGTCTTAACCAGAAATGAGGGATTCAAGTATTCAAGTACGTGGACGTCGACCTCCTCAGGTTTGGAGAAAACGTGATCGTTTTCAAGCTCGTCGAACTTTTCCTGTGGCTCGATCAACTTTTCGCAGGGGTACAAAGGGAGACGACCTTTGCGTTGAGGGGGTTCCACGGGGCCCATGTTCACGTGGGCTTCGATGGAACCTGCGGCGCCATTGTAGCCAGGTAGGTCTGGACCAAATACACGGTCATGCTTGAGCAAGGCTTGTTGGAACTGATCACGAATTGTGTCTTCAAGAATGTTGTTGGGGTATAGCTGAACGCCGTGGGAGTATGGAGTGTTGACCTTTGGCTGCGAGGGGGGAGAAGGGACTTGGGAAGGATTGATAACTGGAACATCCTGAGTAGTGTGGCGGGCGAAGCAGATGTGTTCTTGGCGTCTAATGGCCCGTGGTTCGTCGGTGTCGTTCGTTATGCGGGCTTTACCGTCTATGGTGACTACCAGTTGTGGGTGGAGCCAGGAGGTGGGGGCAGGCTCTACGGCAATTGTGGATTCGGCTCGTAGCTCTGGAGGTACTGAGACTTCGACGAAATCACCGGGCCAGACGACGGTGGCGGGGGTCGATGACCAAAGGACGTAGGAGGATGTTTGTCTCACGGAATAGGATTGGTGGCTCTTGACTGGAGCTTCGGGGAGGTACTTGGTTGTTTCCCGCCCATGGATTGTTACTTCTTGAGTTGCGGGACGTATGGTGATGTCATTGGCAATGAGGAACGGAATACCTGCTAGGATGTCGACATCTAGATCCTCTACAACGAGCGCTTCGAGTATTAACTTCATCTTAGGTGCGTGACAGTGTAATGTGGACTTCACCGATAACATTCAAGGGGGTCGTCCCATCGGCCAATAGGGCTTTTTGGTTGGACTTGACGATGTTAAGGTTGAGCTTGCGTGCGAGGCTTGCCTTAATCATGCTTGTCTCAGCGCCAGTGTCAAGGGTCAGACGCACGGGGTGCTGCATGTAGAAAGCACCGAGTGAGGGTGAATAGTTGGAACTGACTCTACGGGAGACGGCCCGTGCTGACGGGGGATGTTCAAATTCGTCGTCATCGAGCTCAAGGGCGCCGACACCGAGGTCATAAGGTGGCTCTTCATCCTCGGCGTTGAAGGTGGCACGTGATTTGGACATGAAGAGGCGGTCTTCGCGTGGAAGATATGGGCATGTGCTAAGATAGTGATGGGTGTTATGACGACGAGCTTCTTTGCATAGCGGACACACCATGGGACGTCTAGTGACCACTGAGTTACGTGGGCTGGGTAGACGATAGGGTGGCCGTTGAAGGGGTCTTAGACTAGATGTAGATGTTGATGTGGAAGCCCGTAATATTTTGGAGTCAGCGGCGGACCGGATCTCTTCTAGGAGTGAGTCGAGAGCCGGTGATATCTCCGGTTTCAGTGATGCTAGAGTCCTGGAGCGCAGTTCCGTACCATAACGTTGTTTCACGAGGGTTGGTAGGTCGGAATGAACGAGGCGAAGCCAGGTTAGGATCACTAAGTTTTCAAGGGATGGGGACAACTCTTCGTCGGAGGTCATGGTCTCATCACAATGGGTGATGGGGCCATTGGCGACTAGGAGGTTATCCTCTACAAAAGACATGAGTCGCTGAAACAAATCTTCAGGTCGTTCATTGGGCTCGAGTTTTATGTTGTTGAAGTCGATAAAGTGGGCGCCAGTAGACTGAAAGCCTTGATGCATCCTAATAATTTGCCATATTCCGTTCACCGAGGTCGCAGATTTCACGATTGAGTTTCTTGATATAACAGGACAATAGTTGGCTAGTTGGCCTAGCATCAGGTCGAGATGGGCAGCCTTTTGGTATGCTGTTCGTCGTCGTGCTAGAGGAACATTTTCGCCGTCGTTTTGTAGATCTCTTGTGGGGTTTGCAGAAGTTTTCTTTTGCCAAGAGACATTATCGCTTAAGAAGGAAGCAAAATTAGCGTCGAGGGACAAGATATATTGAAGATTCTGTCGCCAGGCTTCAAATGAAGTAACTGTTTCTGATTTGGTGAGAGACCATTGCTTTGGTGCACGTGTGGTTGCCATTCTTGCAGGCTATGTATTATTATCTCGAAGGAGAACACTGTACTTAGCTCTTTTTCCGGTCGTAGCGAAGGCCGGCTCGTTGTTGGACCTTTGCCAGTAGTTCGATGACTTAGTATTGAAAGTGTAGTTGGGTTTTTGAACCGCTGCCACCACGCCAGTAAGTAACGCGAACTACACAACGAACACGCTTTATTTATACACGGCGAAACAAGATGGAAGATACACAATGGAGAGAAAAGAGTCAGGCGTCACTCGTATGAGCGCGCGCATAACACTAAACAAACACCGCAGCCGGGACAACCTGCTGGCGATGTAGGTCAAAAATTGGAAAATGTCTGCCCATCATTAACTGGAGATAGAACAAATTACTCAGGAAAGGAAGCCTTTATCCTTTGAAAATCTCTACTCATTAGAGAATACATTTTAAATATCTTTTGTATATTCCTCACATCTTTTAATGTGAGTTGTTGCAAATTTGGCTTTTTTCCATCTGCCTAATTTTTCCACTTTACTTGTGGATTGAATCTTAGAACCGTCTGTTTCGTTAAACCTTGTTTTAAAATGTCTCAGTCAATTTTTACAAGATGCGAGTTTCATTAAAATATATATGCGTTATTAACCAAGGTTGTTCGGTCAAAATGGCTGGATATTGGCCGAGTTCTTTTTTGCATTTTTATGAACTGAGAGGAAGTCGAGGTCCATGAAAATGCGAACGAGACTAATATCCAGCCATCTTGACCGAACAAGCTTGGCTAGTAAAGGATTTAATATATTGCAAAAGGATTTCGCTTTATTAAAAATTAAGAATGGCTTGTTTACTTCCGAGAGCCAAGGAAAGAAAGCCAACTGTGTTTATAGCACAAATAACTCGTAAGAGTCGTTTCTGTTTTCTTTGTTTTGACTATCTTCTGCCGCTTTTTGCGTTTCCATCGCCGAAATTGTCCGAGAATTGCGAACGTAGTTCTAGTTCTTTTCTTTTTTTTCATGCACGGGATCAATGCAGGCAATCCTGAGCAGGCAAGCTCGGGTGGCCAATCAGAACACAGGATTCGCTTCATCTTGCCCACGGCCGCTGCGAGCGATGTAATAAATTACTTTAACAGTAATGTGCGCGTTGTCAGTTTTTATCTATTTGTGCTCACCAATGATCTCTTTTTCTTCGTCTTTTCTCTTCTGTCTCTCTCTGTCCCTCGGTCTGTTTTTCTCTCTCTCTAAAAGAAAACATCTTCAAGTTAGCTTTTTACCCCTTTCTCGATGTACCACTGGAGTTTAACAAGAATTAGAAATAGAGAAAGAGACTTGAGAATGAAAAAAAAAAACTTCCATGTATGTCTTTGTGCCTAAGATTAACATATTGACCAAACTGAAACCTGTGAGAAGGAAGCTTGGCATCACCAAGCTTTCTAAAAATTTTAAACAGAATTAGTGATCGAGCAAAGGCTATGCATTATCGTGGAGGTCCTTACATATCCCAAAAATTTTGCGAAACATCGTCTGCTCCAGAGAGCACTAAGATCACAAGAAACATGTTTGTATGGGTTTTGTGGTAAAAAAAAAAGGCCTCACCTACTGAAAACTGTGTCAAGGGTATCACATGATCTATATTTCCTTTTATTGCTCTATTTAATTTCTTTTTCCTTGCATTGGCCATAAGACCAGACAAATAACAGTCTAAATGATATTCTAATTCTTTCACAGTAACACATTGTGCACCCTATTTCACGTTTTCTTCTTGTTTTGTACAACCTGAGACCGTTGTTCATCTTTTAAGGTTTTAAAAAGTTGGAATTGTTTATTTCATCTATCTACAAGATGCAAAAACGAAGCTAAAAATTAGATATCAAAAGTTAGATTCACAGATTTTGTTCATGCATCTTTTAGGGTATTAAAATTATGATTGGATATGTTGATTTCATCTGTTTACAAGACGCAAAAACAAAGCTGCATCCCCGTCGCCACTAGCCTCCTGTTAACTTAAATATAGAAAAATAGATTGACTTCACTTTTTTTTTAATGATAATGACAATAGTTTTTATTCCAAAAGGTTAAGATATTGCATAGCCAACGTTAGAAGTTTTTGCGGCTTGCACAGCAGCTTTCATCCAAGATTGAAATTTATTCATAGATGTAGAAAAGTATTGGTTTACTTATTTTTGACAGTTCATTTTAAGACCGCGGCACCTTGGTGTCTCATACCTAAGGCGTTGCCACTTTCATATGATAATTTCCAGTTTGGCCAACTTTATCATGGGCTGAAGAAAATTTAAAATGATTTAAGTTATCTAGGGTATTCTATCATTCGAAAAAAAAAAATTACGGAAATGCAAGATTGCCGCGATGTTAGCGTAAACACGTGAGTTTAGGCGAAATTTTAAGATACACAACTTTTGTTACGTAGGTCAATTTAGGAATAGACCTTTTCGGCTTAAACGAGCGAAGTAAGATTTTTGACACGTCTTTTGTAATCAAGAAAGCCCAGTTGTCATTTTTCGCGGAATTCAATATCCGCTGTTTACATCTTGCTAAAATGATGGCATAAATGGTTCTGGTACTTTATTTTACGAGGGAAAATGGAAAAAGACAATCACATTTTATCGTGACCTATTATTGTTTATAAATGATTTATCTCACTTAGAACTTTTTGTAAAACACCTCGAAAGTTTTTCGCACTAGAAGAGATCATATTCTCTTGATATTGAAATTTCCATTCCGGCTCAAGATGATTTACGGCCAAACGCGCTAGAGTTTTAGTTTGCCCAACAAAAATTCCACGCAATGTCACAAGACTGAATAATCACGCGCGTAAATTTTCCTGAAAATAATTTCCATGGGTTATATTATGGAGTAGGTAATCAGTTGGCTTCAATCCATCAAATAAAAGCCTCTTTGCACAAAGTATTGCGTCTACAGCCGCTCAATGTCTTTTTTCCCTCGCCGAGTGCCAACCTCTCCAAAAAACTGTTCAAATTACAAAACCTAGTTCATAATTATATTGTCAAACATTCTTCGGCTATTCTAAGATTATTAAAATATGGTTGAAATGGCCAAACTGGCTTTATAGCTGTGTTTAGAACGCGTAAAATTACCAAGGGTGCTTTCCATTAGTAGAGAGCGAGGGCCTTTTCGAATACGCCTTCCTTTGAGCTGCTATCAACGATTTTATCGACCTTCTTTAATTTCTCACCAGTACGAACCCTTTTTCCAATTCATCGTCAATTCTGATATTGTTCTTTAAAGTGCAGACCTTGTTTTTTTAAAAGGACAACACAATATTTGGTCAAATGGCTAAGGGATTTCATATTCCGCATGAAGTGAATAATGCTAAAAATAGAACTTATAAAAATAGTCTGCCATGGAGCAGGCGCTCCATGAATTTAAATATAAAACCTCTATTGTTGATTTCTCAGTCATAACAACAACAGCTTCCTTTCCAGTATATTCCTTCTATTGGTCAAAATATTATCTTAACTATCTTGGCAAAGAGAAGTCTTTCATGGTTCCCACTTACGACTGAAGAAAACTTTTTCTAAAAAATCACGTGATGTTATTTCCCTTTTATGGGCTTATTTGACTCAGCCAAACAAAACTATGGCCCGGTGATTGAACCGGTGACCAACCCCTGCACGTGAAAGGAACATGCACTGTCGCCCGCGCTCTTGCCCAAGAACAGCGGTTACTAGGCCTTTTTTCGGTTGGAAGCGGTATGATAAGTCATGTGCTTTCAGACCTCCATACCAGACTTCCATAAACCAAAGACACAAAACTTCTTATCGAATTGCTCGAAAAAAGTTATCTTTTCTTTTTAATTACCTCCATATGTTTTGTTTTTCCGCTTTTTAAAAATATTTGGTTGGACGAGGAGGTGGTGGCTTTGGAAAGAAGTCCTCCTCATCTCTATGCCCTGTCCCTTTCTTTCAAATAACGAATGTCATGGCTAGACCAATATTTTTACCCCACCGTGTACTCAAGGAAGTATGGGTCCGAATCCGCCTTGAAACATTAACCCCGAAAATTCTCTTCTTCCAAGATCACTTATGCCCAAATATAGTTTCTCTTACTTTAGATATTTCTTGTTGATTAAAAAATAATCCTTCACTCCACCTTTCAAAAGGCCCACTTGGTCATGGAGTGTTTTGAGGGATTTTTCCCTTTTAGTTTCAAGCTCAGTAATGCATGTTTCCAAAACAGCAGAAAACTAGTAATTGAAAAGTTGGAATACACTAGAAATGGAGATTTCAAAAAGGATTGAGCCGATGATTTTACGACTATCAAACTGAAATCCATATCAGCCTTCCTTTTTTCCCATCCATGCCTTCTTATGTTTTTCTGAGTGTCTCTCCCCTCCCACTTCTTGGCGCTCTTTCGTACCTTACGAGTCTGGAAAGAGGCGAGAGTTTCTTCGAAACTAATTTTCAATCCTAAGCTGGAACATTTCAGAAAAGGGTTATGCCTGGTCCAATTTTCTAGCGCTGAAATGATAACCAGCCATTAGATCTGTGAGTTACTTGGGCGTGTAATCTACAGCTGTGCTTGACGGTTCGGCAAATATTTCATTTCACCATTTGATAAAAATGAATGTTACTATCGCATAAAAATTGTCAAAACACCGATCTGCATAACAAACAGTTAATCTAGGAATTAGCACAAGTGATTTTAATTTTCCGTAATGCTACTTTCCAAAGGCACTCAGCCAAATCGTATAACAAAAAAACTGATACGGTTAATGTTTGCTTTGCAACAAATCAGAACTATACAAGAGCACTGATGTTTTGACTCAATCAGTTTTATCTTAGAAAGCGTCCAGGATTGAAATTCACGATGGCGCTCTCTTGTAAAAGATTTCTTCTTCCAAGCATTGACCTTTTTTAAGGATTGCTTTGAATAAAGTGGTCCTTCTTGGAAATTCGTTATGATTGTGTTGTGTCGATTTGCTCATAATTGCATGAAAGCTTGCCAAATCCTTATTCCTGCCATAGTCAGGCAGAATATAATTTTAACATTATCACGTTAAGTATCGAAAAAGAAATTTCCGTGGCCTACGCAGTACTAGTCTAAATGCGCTGTTTGTAGAATTGTGTTTGCCTGTTTCGATCAAAGTTATATTTATTAAGTAAACAAACCAAACCTAGCTTGGCTGATAGTTTCGAAAACTTTTTAACTTCCTCAGCTTTCGATGCGGCCCATTAATTTTTTCGGAGATAAAATATATCTTGAACCTCTAAAGTGGCTATATTTACACCTTTTTCAGTTCAACTGCGAGCTTCTGTATGTCTTAGCATTTTTGCAAAAGTCCTAAGATGTCCTCGATAAATAAGCGATGCATCTTCTGCTAGCTTCAAAAAACAATACGATCGTAACATTTGCATACCATGCAAAATTCTCGGAAATGTTATTGCGCTATCCCACTGATCTTTTTTTCTTTCTCTGTCTCTCTCTGTCTCTTGGTGTGCGTGTGTGTCTCTCTCTAGAAGAAAACAACCTTAAGTTTGCTATTTACCCCTTTCTCGATGTACCACTGGAGTTTAACGAAAATTAGAGATAGCAAAAGAGATTTAAGAAAGTGAAAAAAATCACTTTCCGTTTATGTCTTTGTACCTACGATTAACATGTTGACCAGACTGAAACCTGTGAAAAGGAAGCTTCACATCACCAAACTTTCCTTAAAAATCTTGAACAGAATTGGTGATCTAGCAACGGCTAAGCATTATAGAAGAAATCCTTAGATATCTCAACAATTTAGCGAAACATCGTCTGTTCCAGAGAACACTAAAACCACAACAAACAGTTGTATGTCATGCAATATGCAAATAATTCAAAACTCTCCAATTCTCGGAAATATTATAGTCTCTGTCTCTCTGACAGTCGCTCGCTCCGTTTCTCCCTCTATCTTAAAAGGGAAAGAAAACAACTTTAAGGTAGCTTTTTATCTCTCTCGATTTCCCAGCAGAGTTGAACGAGAGTTGGAGATTTGAATCTCGACCTGCGAAAGTAATAAATTTTCCTCGTATGTCTTCGTGTCTCAGATCAACAAGGAAAAGTTGTGGAGAGGAAGTTAAACGTTATCGGAAAGGCTATCGAGCTCTTTGCTAATCTCTCTCTCAAAAAACTAACTGCAAGTTTACTTTCTAACCCTTTCTCATTGTACCAGTGAATTTAACAAAAATTAGAGGCTAGAAATCTCAAATTTTTATGACTTATACGTGTCTTCTATTATCCAGGTAAACTATGCTCAAACCTGTTAGAAGGAGCTTTGATGATCTGAAGCTTTACGATCAACAGAATTGGATCTAGAGTTAAAAAGAAAACTAGATGAAGTAAGTTAATAATTAGTTTTGCCTTTTTGTTGAAAATTTTCGAAACGTTTCGAGCATCGGTTCTTCGCCTAGCCGACATATTACGCAACACGAATTCGCGATTTACGACTTTTTGGAACGAGAAGCAGACCTCGAACCAGTAAATTAATCAGCACAACTTTGAAGTGATCCACACCAAAATACTCATCTGAGCTGACATGGTTATGTTATCAAAACCGATATCGTTTTTACCTTAAGATTTTCTCCTGAGCTTTGGGTGAAGTCCACTCGGTCCTTTACTCGACCAAAACCGTTTCTAAAAAGTGGCGTGATGTTAGTTCCCTTTTATGGCCTTATTTGGCTCAGCCAAACAAAACGATGGCCCGGTGACCAACTCCTGCACGTGAAAGGAGCATGCACTGTCGCCCGCGCTCCTTTCCCAAGAAAAAAAAAACCGCCTCCCGGCTAGCTCAGTGGATAGAGCGCTGGACTGTTGTGCGGAAGGTCGAGGTTCGAGCCCCGGCCGGACCAACACTCAAGGTCTTAAAATAATTGAGAAGAATTTGCTGACTTTCTATGAAATCAAGAAATGGTTAGATATTCTAGTCTTCTCGGATAGGGACGAATCATGATGGAGGTCTCGTCTCCTGCAGGGTTAGGAGTAGGAGACGTTACTTTCCCACACACGAGATTACTGTGTGATGGATGTCCTCCCCTGGGGTGGGATGGGTGGGTTTATTGGGCCCGCAGTAAATGGCGCAAGCTGTTGCAGTGTCCCTGCCGGTTGGCGAAGCTATTAAATTAAATTAAATTAAATTAAACAGCGGTTCCTGAGCCTTATTTCGGTTGAAGCCGTGTGATGAGTCACATGCTTTCAAACCTCCATACCAAACCTCCATAGACCCAAGAAGCAAAAATTTTGATTGAAATGCCTTAAAAATATTTTTTTTTTTGCTTTTTGAAAACATTCGGTTGGACTTTCAAATAACTAATGCTATGGATAGACTAATGTTTTTACCTTACCATGTACTCAAGGAAGCATGGGCCCGGATCCCGTGAAACATAAGCCCCGACAATTTCCCTTTTTTCAAGAACACTTTATCCCGAAATACAGTTTCTCTTGCGTCAAAGATTTCTTGTTGGTTAAAAAAAACAATCCTTCACTCCAACCTTCAAAGGGCCCACTTGGTCATGGAGTGTTTTGGTTTCAAGCTCTGAAATGCATGTTTCCAAAGCAACAGAAAAACTAGAAATTGAAAAGTTGCAATACACTTGAAATCGAGAAATCAAAAAGGGATTGAGCCTATGATTTTACGAATGCTTAACTGAAACCCATTTCAGCCTTACATTGTTTTTCCCATATCCATGCCTACTTATGGCTTCTTTTTTTTAATCAGTTACCAAACTTTCTCTCCCCTCCCATATCTGAGCGCCTGGCGAGTCTGGAAAGAGGCGAGAGTTTCTTCGAAACCAATTTTCAATCCTACGAGAGCCAGCCATTACATCTGTGAGTTATTTGGGCATGTAATTTACAGCTGTGCTTGACGGTTCGTCAAATATCACCACAAAAATGCAAGTTTTTCCCATGGAGTTTTTTGGGCAAACAACTTTTTTGTCAGGATTCCTGGATAAAAAGCTTTCGACACAATTATATGAAGAGTTTGTTGCCTTACTTTAACTGATAGCATCGTAGGAAAACCGAAAGACTCCTTTTACATTAAACCCAAATAAAATGCATTTATTGCTTTAACAAGTCACTCTCTAAATACTCCAAAATCTCAGCTGATAAGCGATGGTTATCTGCAGCAAAGTTTTTTCAAAAGCAGTGTCACTTAACGTATGCTGTCGAGCATACAGCTGCTCATTAATAAAAGTAATATATAAAATAAACAGTTTTTAACGTGGAGAAACACTTGGCTAGAAACTAGTTTACAGGTTATCCACCAAACAACTGAAACAAATAATTCAAATTGAAAATAACATTATTAAGAATCCCAACTGGCCGAAGGCAAACCAGTTGGCTATATTACAAGCATGGCCGAGGATTTGAAACTCGGAGCTACCGTGAATCAAATCCAGGTAGTGGCCAGGGCGGGACTTGAACCCGGGAGCGGCGGATTGCAAGTCCAACACGCTGACCACTCGACCACACTGCCTTCTAATTCACACAATCTTTGATAAAACGCCACAGAATACTGAACAACCGTAGGCTTGACAATTACAGGAACATCCGGTTGGCTAATTCCCAACCTTCCCAACTGCAATAAAGCATACATTGGTTCTGTCTCTTGAGACCTCTAAATATTAACGTATACTGTCGCAGATCTGTGGAATACAAACTTAAAACACCACAGAACACTAAACACCTTAAGGATTGATAGTTACAGAGACATCCGGTTGACTAATACTCAACCTTCATAACAGTAACAAAGCATACACTTGATTAAGTTCTGACAAATCCTCGTAAAACAAGCTAATAGTGCATATGTTTTGAAATTAAAACTTAACGATGACTCACTCCAACCCCTTAAAATAGCCTCGGTCAGGCAATTCTCTATCCCACAGTCCTCTTTGATATTCGTCTCATGGTTGGCGAACTCGTCACTACAAAGCCTTCCATAACCTTTCGGATCGAGAATGCGGCTATACCAGTACCTCACGCACACGAAAAAAAATACGTCAGGCCTTTCCCATTCGTGCAGCCAA
>NC_142527.1:25600200-25625200 GCF_964205215.1 Stylophora pistillata | reverse complement strand
AAGTATATAAACCAAACCTAGCTTGGCTGATGGTTTCGAAAATTTCATAACTCCACCAGCTTTGGAAGTAGTCCATCAATCACTAATTAGCCAAAATTCAAGGAGCACGCTATCGCTGTAGATATATCTTGAACCTCTTAAGTGGCTCTATTTACACCTTTTTCTAATCAACTGCGAGCTTCTTTACGTATCAACATTTTAGAAAAAGTCCTAAGATGTCCTCGATAAATTAGCGATACATCTTCTGCTTTAAAAGACACTACGATCACAACAGACATTTGCATACCATGCAAAATTCTCGGAAATGTTATTGTGCTATCTCGCTGGTCTCTTTTCCTTTCTCTGTCTCTCTGTGTGCCTCGGTGTGTGTCTCTCTCTCTTAAAGAAAAAAACCTTAAGTTTGCTTTTTACGCCTTTCTCGATGTACCACTGGAGTTTAACGAAAATTAGAGATAGAGAAAGAGACTCGAGAAAGAAAAAAATCAGTTTCCATGTATGTCTTTGTTAACATATTAATATATTAACCAGACTGAAACCTGTGAAAAGGAAACTTCACATCACCAAGCTTTTTTAAAATTTTAAACAGAATTGGTGATCTAGCAAAGGCTAAGCATTATAGAAGAAGTCCTCAGATATCCCAATAATATTGCAAAACATTGTCTTCTCCAGAGAACACTTCGATCACACGAAACAGTTGTAAGTCATGCAGTAAGCAAATAATTCAAAATTCTCCAATTCTCGGAAATGTTATTGTCTCTGTCTCTCTGACGGTCGCTCGCTCTGTTTCTCTCTCTCTCTCTCTTAAAGGGAAAGAAAACAACTTTAAGGTAGCTTTTTATCCCTTTCTCGATTTGCCAGTAGAGTTGGACGAGAGTTAGAGATTGGAAACTCGACTTGAGAAAGTAAATAAATTTTACATGTCTTCGTGCCTTAGATCAACAAGGAAAAGCTGTGCAGAGGAAGCTTTACATCATCAAGCTTTCCAAAAACAGAGACAGAGTTGATCAAGTTAAAAAAAACAGGGCTAAAAACGTTTAGTACGTTTTGTGCTTCGATTGTACATGTTTACCAAAATCTAGCACCCGCACCACGAATTTGCGTTTCAAATTTTCTGAAGCGAGCAGTAATCTTCAAACCAGTAAGGTCGTCAAAACAACGCGCCAAGTTTGATTACTGATCAAATGTTATCGGAAAGGTTATCGAGCCCTTCGCTAATCTCTCTCTCCAAAAAGAACCAACTGCAAGTTTGCTTTCAAACCCATTCTCAGTGTACCAGGGAAATTCAACAAAAATTAGAGGCTAGAAATCTCAACTTGATGTGTATTCTATTAACCAGGTAAACTATACTCAAACCTGTCAGAAGGAGTTTTGATCTGAAGCTTTACGATCAACAGAATTGGATTAAAAAAGAAAGCTAGATCAAGGAAGTTAATTAGTTTTGTCTGTTTGATGAAAATTTTCAGAATGTTTCGACATCGATTCTAAGCCTAGCCGACATATTACGCTAGCTACACGCGTTCGCGTTTTATGCCTTTTTGGAACGAGAAGCAAACCTCGAACAATTAAAGTAATCAGAGCAACTTTTACATGATCCACACAAAGATTCTCATCTAAGCTGACATGGCTATGTTATCAAAACAGACATCGTTTTTACCTTGAACTTGTCTCTTTCTGAGTTTTAGGAGAAGTCGACTCGGTGCCTAACTTGACATTCACACCTGACCAAAACTGTTTCTAAGAAATCACGTGATATTACTTCCCTTTACTGGCCTTATTTGGCTCAGCCAAACAAAACGATAGCCCAGTGGTCGGTCCGATGACCAATCCCTAAACGTGAAAGGAACATGCACTGTCGCCAGCGCTCCTTTCCCAAGGACAGGAGTTCCTGAGCCTTTTTCGGTGGAAGCCATGTGATGTGTCATATGCTTTCAGACTAGGCATAAATAGATTTTGCTATGCAACTTTTGAGCAACCTTTAGCGTTTTCAACTACTTTTTGTATTGCGAGCAACGGTCAACAACCTAGAGAAACTTTTGCCTTCCTCGGCAACTTTTGAGTCAACAAATAGTTAAAAACTGACCAAACTTCAAACTGACTTCAAGAATGTTTTTAATAATACAATACACCCTTTAAGAGCTATAATGCCAAAAAAGAAATCAACCAAATACAATCTGAGGAAAGAGACAAGTCACCATCCTAAAATAAACACTGATAGGTTCAAAAACACGTTTGTCAATCGCTTAATTTTTAAACATAATCTAGTCCTATAATTTTTATCTTGATTTTCTCTGTAATTTATATATATACCTTCTTTTAATGTTGTAACATAGGATATGTGATTATTTTTCTTATGACTTAATAAAGATTCAATTCAATTCAAACCATCAAAAAGGTCTTTATGAAAAGGTTTTATATTAAAACTGGTCAAAATTAAGGATTTCGTACGTTCTTACAAATAAAATAACACGTACGCCCACAAACTGGACAGCAGCTATCTAACGGGCGCTTACATCAAGCGGTTCTTCGCTCCTAATAGAGCTTCCCGCGCGTGCGAGGCACCACAATCAGAAGCTAAAATGTCTGACAAGGAAAATGAAAATAATACAGATATTTACCCTACTGAGGTTTCCATAGCCGTTGGGACACCTCTTAATATATAGTTCTGCAAGAGCTTCAGTTTTTAGAAAGCGTAAAAATCACGTCAACGAAGGCAAATACAAACAACGAGAAGCGGTAGCTCGACCTCGTCCTCAGGGAAAGGAAATACAACATGCGCTTGGGATCGTGTGAACGACTATCCAAAACGTCATTGGAAAATATATTCTATCGTTAGTTACGTTGAGATTATATTGATCACAACAAATGATGTTAAATTACACAGACAACGTCATGTTTTGAGTAGTAATCTAGAGCCAAATGAGTCTCAAAAGTAAGCAACTTTTTTAAAACCAAAGAAACAAAACTTCTGATTAAAATGCCTAAAAAATGTGTTTTTTCGGAATTACATACATTAGCTTCTTGTTTTTGCTTTTTGAAGATATTTGGTTGGACGGGGAGGCGGTGGCTTTAGAAACAAGTCATCCTCATCTCCAACCTATCTCTTCCTTTCAATATACTCATGGAGGCATGGGTCCGAATCCCGTGAAACGTAAACCCGACAATTCTCCTTTTTCCAAGAGCACTTTATGCCAAAGTACAGTTTCACTTGCTTCAAAAATTTCTTTTTGGTAAAAGAATAATCCTTCACTCCAACCTGCAAAAGGCCCACTTGGTCATGGAGTGTTTTGAGGGATTTTTCCCTTTAAGTTTCAAGCTCTCAACGCATGTTTCTAAAACAACAGAAAAACTAACAATAGAAAATTTGAAGTACACTTAAAATCGAGATATCAAAAAATGATTGAGCCGATGATTTTACGAATGCTTAACTGAAACCTACTTTAGCTTTACACTTTTTCCTATCCGTGCCTTCTTATGTTTTTTTTTTTTTTTTAACCAAACTGTCCCTCCCTCCCTATTTAAGCGTTCATTCTTGCCTGTGGAGTCTGGAAAGAGGCGAGGGTTTCTTTAAAACTAATTTTCTATCCTAAGCTGGAACCTAGCTTGGCTGAGGGTTTCGAAACTCCCTCAGCTTTGGATGCAGTCAATTAATCACTAATTAGCTAAAATTTAAGGAGCACTCTATCACACTAGAATGTATTTTGAACCTGTTAGGTGGCATCATTTACACCTTTTTCAATTCAGCCGCGAGCCTCTTTATGTCTTAGCATTTAAGCAAAAGTCCTAAGATGTCCTCGATAAATTAGCGATACATCTTTTGCCTAGAAAAAAAACACTAGGTCATAGGAGACATTTGCATACCGTGCAATTTATAAACAACTCAAATTCTCGGAAATGTCACGGCGCTTTCCTACCGATCTCTTTTTCTTTCTCTGTCTCTCTCTAGCACTGTCCTTGGTTGTGTGTGTGTACGTGTGTGTCTCTCACTTGAAGAAAACAACTTGGAGTTTGCTTTTTACCCCTTTCTCGATGTACAACTGGAGTTTAACGAAAATAAGAGATAGAAAAAAAAAATCAGTTTCCGAGATGTCTTTGTACCTAAGATTAGCATATTACCCAGACTGAAACCTGTGAAAAGGAAGCTTCACATCACTAAGCTTTTCTAAAATATTAAACAGAATTGGTGATGTAGCAAAGGCTTAGCAATATAGAATAAGGCCTCAGATATCCCAATAATTTTGCAAAACATTATCTGCTCCAGAGAACACTACGACCACAAGAAACTAATTTATAATTCAAAGTTCTCCAATTGTCGGAAATGTTATTGTCTGTCTCTCTGACGGTCGCTCGCTCTGTTTCTCTCTCTCTCTCTCTCTTAAAGGTAAAGAAAACAACTTTACGGTAGCTTTTTATCCCTTTCCCGAATTGCCAGTCACTGGCAGTAGAGTTGGACGAGAGTTAGAGATTTGAGACTCGAGCTGAGAAAGTAAATAAATTTTCCGCGTATGTCTTCGTGTCTCAGATCAACAAGGAAAAGCTGTGGAGAAGAAGCTTTACATCATCAAGCTTTCTAAAAACAGAGAGAATTGGTGATCAAGTTAAAAAACATGGCTGAAAATGTTTACTGAGTACGTTTTGTGGTTCGATTGTCCATGTTTACCAAAATCTATGCGCCCGCACCACGAATTGCGTTTCAAATTTTCTGGAGCGAGCAGTAATCTTCAAACCAGTATGGTCATCAGAATAACGCGCCATGTTTGATTACTGATTAAACGTTATCCGGGAAAGGTTATCGAGCTCTTCAAGCGCTGATCTCTCGCTCATAATACCAACTGCAAGTTTGCTTTCTAACCGCCCTCTCTCAGTGTACCAGTGAAATTTAACAAAAATTAGAGGCTAGAAAACTCAACTTGAGATAGAATCAAATTTTTATGATCCATGTGTCTTCTATTATCTAGGTAAACTATGCTCAAACCTGTCAATAGGAGCTTTGATCTGAAGCTTTACGATCAGTAGAATTGGATATGGAGTTAAAAAAAAGTTTGCCTTTTTGTTAAAAATTTTCAGAACGTTTCGAGCATCGGTTCTTCGCCTAGCCTACATATTAAGCAACACGAATTTGCAATTAACGGCGTTTTGGAACGAGAAGCAAACCTCGAACTAGTAAATTAATCAGAGCAACTTTGAAGTGATCCACACAAAAATAATCATCTAAGCTGACATGGCTGTGTTATCAAAACAGATATCGTTTTTACCTTGAGCTTGTCTCCTAAGTTTTGGGCAAAGTCCACTCGGTGCTTTACGCGACCAAAACCGTTTCTAAAAAGTGGCGTGATACTAGTTTCCTTTTATGGTCTTATTTGGCTTAACCAATCAAATCGATGGCCCGGTGATTGGCCCGGTGACCAACTCCTGCACTTGAAAGGAGCACGCACTGTCGCCCACGCTCCTTTCCCAAGAACAGCGGCTCCTGATTCTTTTTTCGATGGAAGCTGTGTGATGAGTTACATGCTTTCAAACCTCCATACCAAACCTCCATAGACCCAAGAAGCAAAAATTTTGATTGAAATGCCTTAAAAATTTTTTTGCTTTTTGAAAACATTTGGTTCGACTTTCAAATAACTAACGCTATGGATAGACCAATATTTTTACCTTCCATGTACTCAAGGAAGCATGGGCCCGGATCTCGTGAAACATATAAGCCCCGACAATTTCTCTTTTTTCAAGAACACTTTATGCCGAAATACAGTTTCTGTTGCTTCAAAGATTTCTTATTGGTTAAAAAATAATCCTTCACTCCGGCCTTCAAAAGGCCCACTTGGTCATGGAGTGTTTTGAAGGATTTTTCCCTTTTGGTTTCAAGCTCTGAAATGCAGGTTTCCAAAACAGCAGAAAAACTAGAAATTGAAAAGTTGGAAAACACTTGAATTCGAGAAATCAAAAAAGGATTGAGCCGAAGATTTTACGAATGCTTAACTGACACCCATTTCAAACTTATATTGTTTTTCCCATCCATGCCTATCCGGCTATGGCTTTTTTTTTTTTAATCAGTTACCAAACTTTCTCTCCCCTCCCATATCTAAGCGCCTGGCGAGTCAGAAGAGAGGCGAGAGTTTCTTCGCAACTAATTTTCAATCCTAAGCTGAAACATTTCAGAAAATGATTTTGCAAATATCCAAGTATCTAATGCTGAAAGGAGAGCCAGCCATTACATCTGTGAGTTATTTGGGCATGTAATTTACTGCAGTGCTTGACGTTTCGGCAAATATCCCCACAAAAGTGCAAGTTTTTCCCAAGGAGATTTTTCGGCAAACAACTTCTTTTGTCAGGATTCCTGAAAAAATAGCTATCGACACAAATATATGAAGAGTTTGTTGCCTTCTTTAAAATAGCATCGTAGGAAAACAGAAAGACTCCTTTTACAATACATCCGAAAAAAACGCATTTATTGCTTTTATTAACAAGTCACTCTCTAAAGATACCAAAATCTCGGCTGATAAGCGATGGTCATCTACAGCAACGTTTTTTCAAAAAGCAGTGTCACTACATATTAACGCATGCTGTCGAGGGTAAATACAGCTGCTCATTCACACAAACTTTGATAAAACACCACAGAATACTGAACAACCGTAGGCTTGACAATTACAGGAACATCCGGTTGGCTAATTCTCAACCTTCCCAACTGTAATAAAGCATACATTGGTTCTGTCTCTTGAGACCTCTAAATATCAACGTATACTGTCGCAGATCTGTGGAATACAAACTTAAAACACCACAGAACACTAAACACCTTAAGGATTGATAGTTACAGAGACATCCGGTTGACTAATACTCAACCTTCATAACAGTAACAAAGCGTACACTTGATTAAGTTCTGACAAATACTCCTAAAACAAACTAATAGTGCATATATTTTGAAATAAAAACTTAACGATGACTCACTCCAACCCCTTAAAATAGCCTCGGTCAGGCAATTCTCTATCCCACAGTACTCTTTGATATTCGTCTCATGGTTGGCGAACTCGTCACTACAAAACCTTCCATAACCTTTCGGATCGAGAATGCGGCTTTACCAGTACCTCACACACACGAAAAAAACACGTCAGGCCTTTCTCATTCGTGCAGCCACATCTCAGTTTGCTATGGTTGTGCGCATGCGTCAAGTACTAGTCAAGCAATAATCTCGACCTCTGAGCACCTCTGTACTGTCCATGAGCTTGTGACGAGAAGAACCTCTCGGTCATGCGCAGCAAGAGATGTCCCAGTATTTACTGCTTGGCACTTAAGAAAATGACAGATCGCAGTCAGGAAATATTTTTAAGGTTAACTTTTCTTACCGTGACTAATGGTTGAAATTTGTCAGTTTCTGCGCCAAGCGGCTAAATATTGTTGTCGTTTTTCAATGACTACATGTCCGTCAACAGAAAACATGGAACAAGTATTATCAACCTGCACTATTTCTGCCAATTCCTTTGAAGCTTGCTCTGTTCCAACTTGATTGGTCGCTTTCCTTTCAGCTTCAGCTTTACTGGCAGCTAGAAGAAAAGGCTCTTTTGCAATTTGTCCCACTGCATCCGTCCAAAAGGTCAATGCACCAGGAGTTACCAGGCGTCCAACTGCATACAGTAGGTTTAGTATTCCTTTACCTCCTTCGTCAACTGCGAAATACCCCGCCGCTTCGGCGAAATCTAGAAAAGTTCGTGCTCCAGAAATAACAGTAGCTAAACCTGCTCTAATAGCAAGCTTTATAATTAAATTTAATGCACATAAAATCCATGATTCTTTCGACATTTTTGCCAGGAGTTGCTGCGAAAAGAAATATAAGATAAAAGAGTCATAAATACTCTGGAGTAGTGACGGTTAACTGACTAAATGGGATGTAAAACTGGATGGTTCTTGGGTTTGAGATGGCCTCTGAGATGCATACAGGTCTTAACCAAATAGAAAACTCATGGGTCAGTTAAACACTGAAAGTATCACTTGTTAATAAGGATTCCTTCTCGGTACAGAATGCGCGCACCTTATCGGTCATATCACCTGCGCCCAGATGATTCGTGTTAATTTTGGCTCATTTTAGGAGTAGTCATTTACTAAGGTTTATACGTGTACCTTTATTTTTACTAATTTTGATGGGAACGCAATTTCGTGAAAATGGGACGGGTGTATTTCGCAAAACTTCAGGCCGGGAAGGCCCCGTAGGGTTTGTTATCGCTCGAGATCTCAACGCGATCGTAGTGCTTTAAGACAGTCAACAAGAAAAACAAAAATGACAGCTCGATACGATCGCACGATTGTTGTTTAAAAAGGTGTATTAAAACAGTTAAAATGATACTCTTTCATATAACAGACTCTAGAGTTTCCAGCAACTATATCCAAAGTATCCATTGACTACGTTTTTTTTCGTTGTTTCGTCATCAGAACAACCTTATAAGAATCCTTGTCTTTATCAACAAAGTTTTATCTCGGAAATACCTATCGTCCTTACCTTCTATTTGTCTCACGTTCGAATGGGTTTTATGGTGAAACGACCCACTGAAAACTGCGTCAAGGGTATCACGTTATCTAGATTTCCTTTTATTGCTTTATTTTATTGTCTTTTTCCTCGCATTGGCCAAAAGACCAGACAAATAACAGGCTAACTTAAGATTCCACTTCTTTCAAAATAACACAGTGTTCACCCCAATTCAAGTTGTCTTCTTTCTTCGCACAACCTGAGACTATTGTTAATCTTCAATTTATGGTTTTAAAAATTGGAATTGTTTATTTCATCTGTCTACAAGACGCAATAACAAAGCTGAACCGCCGTCGCCTCGCAGCCGGCCTAGTTAAATATCAAATATTAGATGGACATTTTCTTTTTGTATGATAATGAACTTCTTCGCGTGAGGGTTCGAGAGGATTTGAACAATTCGGTCGACCAAGGCAACTATTTTAGGAGCTATATTTATTCTAATGCAGGCCTTTCAACATCAAGTTAGACTTCAATTTACTTTCAACACTCATGAACATTACTCTGAACGAGAATTTCTGTCTCCAACCATGATGTGAAAGATAGTTCGAAGTAAATCTCTTCGGCTTCTACATCAACAACTGCATTTGCAAGTTTCATTAAGACGCCACCTTTCTACTTCCTTTTGCCCTTGGTAGATCAGTGAAAGTCAATCGATATAAAAAATTCACAAGAAAAAGGACTTGCTAAAAGGCTTAAAAAATTTCGAATTCCCAGGATATTCACGCTGAACTAGCGCTACGTTTTCTGTCTTACAAAATATCATGAACATCAGAAGGACCCGCCATGTTTGATTACTTATTTAACGTTCTCGAAAAGTAACCGAGCTCTTCGCTAATCTCACTCCCAAAAATCTTATCTCAGTGTACCAGTGAAATTTAACGAAAAAAAGAGAGAAAGAATCAAATTTGTATATGACTTATATGTGTCTTCTATTAACCAGGTAAGTTATCCTCAAACCTGTCAGAAGGAGCTTTCATCTGAAGCTTTACGATCATGCAGAAATGGATATAAAATTAAGAAAACTAGATCAAGCAAGTTAATTAGTTTCGCCTGTTTAATGAAAATTTTTAGAACGTTTCGAGCATCGATTCTACGTCTATCCGACAGTACTATGCAACACAAATGCGCGATTTACGGCTTTTTGGAACGAGAAAGGTAAAGTCTGTTTAAGAGCCTAGTGGCCCATTAGGCCGGTGCTTAACTCCGGTTTCTGTAGCATGAAGCGACTAGGAGTATTTCTACTCCCCCCCTTGATGGGATGCCAGTCCATCGCAGGGTTACCCCCAGCATTAAATTGCCGGTACCCATTTATACACCTGGGTGAAGAGAGGCACTGTGAGAGTAAAGTGTCTTGCCTAAGAACACAGCACAATGTCCCAGCCGGGGCTCGAAACCGGACCACTCGATCCGGAGTCGAGCGCACCAACCATGAGGCCACCACGCCTCCACTTTTGGAACGAGAAGCAAACCTCGAATCAGTTAAGTAATCAGAGAAACTTTTAAATGATCCACACATATATAACAATCCAAGCTGACGTGGCTATGTTATCAAAACCGATATCGATTTTACCTTCAACTTGCATTGTCTCCGTCTGAGTTTTGGGTGAAGTCGACTCGGTGCCTAACTTGCTAACTTGACACTCACAACTGACCAAAACTGTTTCCAAGAAATCACGTGATATTAGTTTCCTTTGATGGCCTTATTTGGCTGAGCCAAACAAAACTATGGCTTGGTGATTGGCCCGGCCGGTGACCAACCTCTGCACGTGAAAGGAGCAGGCACTGTCGCCTGCGCTCTTTCTCAAGAACCAAGTCCAATTTTCTAGCGTTAAAAATGATAGCCAGCTATTAGATGTAGCTGTGAGTTACTTGGGCGAGTAATCTACAGCTGTGCTTGACGGCTCGGCAAATATTCAATTTCATGATTTGATAAAAATCAATGTTAAAAGGAACTTAGTCTCGCAAAAATTGTCAAAATACCGATCTACATAACAATTATTCTAAGAATTGACACAAATGATTTCAATTTTCCGTAATGCTCCTTTCCAAAGGCACTGAACCAAAGCATACAACGAAAAAAAAAAACTGATGCAATTTAATATGTTTCATTTGCAACAAATGAGAACCATACAAGAGCAACGATGTTACGACTTGGTCAGTTTTATCTTAAAGTGCGTCCAGGATTCAAATTCATAATGGCGCTCTCTCCGGCGTAAAAGATTTCTTCTTCCATGCACTGACCTTTTAAGGATTACTGTGAATGAAGTGGTCCTCCCTGGAAATCTGTCATGATTGCGTTGTGTCGATTTGCTCATAAATTGCATAAAAGTTAGCCAAATCCGTATTCCTGCTTTAGTCAGGCAGAATATAATCTTCATATTATGTCTTCTTCAAGAAAGAAAGCCATGAATTGAATTGAAACTCATAGAAAAAACAAAAATACTTTTGTACTACCTTGAACGATTTCACTGCTCCCTCTACTTCGCTTTTACCCAAGACCTTCTTACAAACAAGAACACGAAATGTCTTGTCATGCGTGGCGAGTTAAGGAAACAAAAATCTCCTTGCGACCGAAAATGAGTTTCACTGAAGTATTGTTTTCACCTGAGGTTTGCAGCTACATGCACAACTTATCAACTGGAAAAGAACCGATATATATGAAAACTGAGAAATGAAACTATCTCTGATGAAAACTAGGTTCGTATTTTCTGTTTTAGCTGACCGTTATGCAGTTTATCGCCATAACGTTCAATAATCTGGTCGTTATCAAAGAAAATGAAAAAAAATTTGAAAATCGTAAACGAAGAAATTTGATAGCTGGGATCTCAGCTTTTAATAGTCTTATACACTCTTGCTTTCTTACAAAATTCTTATCATGTTTCGTTTTCATAAAAGAAACTCCTTGCTGGAAGGACTGATCTCTTTTAACTTAGAGAAATGTCAACAATTATTATAAAGAAAGGTTTTTGGACCAATCACAAGGCGAAATAAAGCGCATCAAAGCAAACCTGGTTGTACTTGCGAATCTCAGTTGAAAATTGCACTACACACCTCTGTACCCAGTATAGCGATGTGTTTCTCTCTATGAGGTCTCTTCTTCTTGACGTTCTCGATTTCAAGCAAAAATATATACTCTGATAGAACGTTGTTCGACATAAATTTCTGTTTTGTTTTCGAGGCGATATCTTCAAGTTGAATTCTTCTTTCCCACGAACTGATTTTCGTACCTACGCGCTATCCAAAAAGAAGAGTGGACATGCCTAATTCATACCCATTTTTTCTTTTTTTCGTTTTAACATTTTAGAAGGCAAATTTGCACATCATTCTTTGTTTCGTCACATATCACGTTAAGTGTCAGAAAAGAAATGTTCGTGGCCTACGGACTACTAGTCTAAATGTACAGTTTGTAGAATTTTGATCGCCTGATTCGATCAAGAGTTATGGTTATCAAGTAAATAAACCAAACCTAGCCTGGCTGATGGTTTCGAAAAAATTTTAACTCCCTCAGCTTTGGATGCAGCCCATTAATTTTTTATTAGCCAAAATTTACGGAACGCTCTATCACGATAAAATATATCTTGAACCTCTAGAGTGGCTATATTTACACCTTTTTCAATTCAACTGCGAGCTTCTTTATGTCTTAACAATTTAGCAGAACTCCTAAGATGTCCTCAATAAATTAGCGATGCATTTTCTGCATCAAAGAACACCACGAGTCATTTGCATGTCATGCCAAATAACTCAAAATTCTTGGAAATGTTATTGTGCTCACCAATGATCTCTTTTTCTTTCTCTATCTCTTTTGTCTCTCTCTGTCCCTCGGTCTGTTTTTATATTTATATCTCTCTCTTTAAAAGAAAATTTAACGAAAAGTAGAGATAGAGAAAGAGGCTTAACAAAGAAAAGAAAATGTCCATGTATATCTTTGTGCCTAAATTAACATATTAACCAGAGCGAAACCTGTGGGAAGGAAGCTTTTCTAAAAATTTTAAACAGAATTAGTGATCTAGCGAAGGCTAAGCATCACAGTGGAGGTCATGTGATCTGTAAAACATTTTGAAATTAATCTCGTCGGCTCCTAGATCAACAACTGCATTGGAAGGTTTCTTTTGTACGCCACCTTTCTAGTTACTTCCATCTTGGTAGATCAGTGAAAGTTAATCGATGTAGAAAACTTCAAAAGAAAAAGGACTTGCAAAAAGGATCAAAACATTTCGAATTCCAAAGATATTCCCGCTGAACTAGCGCTGCATTTTCTGTCTAACAGAATATTATGAACATCAATAGCATCTGCCATGTTTGAATACTAATTAGTCGATCTCGTGAATGTTATCGCCGATCGAGCTCTCCGCTAATCTTTCTGAACCCTCTCTCAGTGTACCAGTGAAATTTTAAAAAAATTAGAGGCTAGAAATCTCAACTCGAGAAATAATCGAATTTGTATATAATTTATAGGTGTCTACTATTAACCTCCAACTATGATCTGTAAAATAGTTCGAAATAAGTCTCTTCGGTTCCTTCATCATCAACTACATTAATTTACAACTGAGTTTCTTTTGGACGCCACCTTTCCACTTCCTTCGATATTGTAGATCAGCGAAAGTTAACTATAATAAAAAACCTTCACAAGAAGAAGGAATTGCAAAAAGGCTTAAAACATTTTCAATTCTCAAGATATTCCTGCTGAACTAGCGCTGCATTTTCTGTTTTACAGAATATCAAACTTTACGATAAGCAGAATTGAATATAAAGTTAAACTAGACAACAAGTCAAGCAAGTTGATTGATTTTTCCTTTTTTGTTTAAAACTTTCAGAACGTTTCGGGGATCGGCTCTTCACCCAGCCGACATATTACGCAACACGTATTCGCGATTTACATCTTTTTGGAACGAAAAGCAAACCCCGAACCAGTGGATTATTTAAAAGTTGCTCCGATTTCTTCAAACAAAAAATACATATTTAAACTGACATGGCTGTGTTATCAAAACAGATATCGTTTTTACCTTTAACTTGTCTCCTTTTGAGATTGGCAGTAATGGTCTCGGAGCCTAACTTGAAACTGACGACTGACCAAAATAGTTTCTAAGAAATCACGTGATGCTATTTCCCTTTTCTGGCCTTTATTTGGCTCAGTAAACAAAATTATGGTCTGGTGATTGGCCCGATGACCAACCCCAGCACGTGAAAGGAGCATGCACCGTTGCCCACGCTCCTTTCCCGATAACAGCGCCGGGTTACTGAGCCTATTTTCGGTGGAAGCCGTATGAGTCACGTTCTTTCAGACCTCCATACCGACCCGCATAAACCAAAGACGCAAAACTTGTGATTGAAATGCCCGAAAACAGTTTTTGTTTTTATAACCCATATCATTATTGATTTTTGTTTTTTTGCTTTTTAAAAATATTTGGTTGGACTTTCGTTTAATGGTAAACTTAATCCAGACACTGTCCACGATTCGCCCGACATTTTTGTCAATGGTTAATGCGACGAAATCTACAAGTTAAATGTAAAGAATTTAGATTCGTAAATATTCTGGAATGATGATGATCGACTGGTTAGACAGATGGCACCTGAGATAGGTTTGACATGGCGGAGAAATGGAGTACTGTCTCCAGAGTCAATCAAAATACTGAAGGTAGCACTTTTAGACCTGGGATGTTATCCTTTACTAAAACATATATCAGGAGATCTTTGGAGAACGCTCGCTTTCTTATCCGCGCTTTTAAGTTAATAGTTAAATTGTCTCATTGTGAGTTTTCTGAGGTTCTCTATTCAAGAAACGCCCATGATTACGGTAAAAAATGGACTTTTCTTGAGGAGTGCAAGCGTGTATAGGAGATAGGCTCCTACAACCGATTCGCAAGGTGTTGAATATATCTAATACCAATCTACTACGGTTAACAGAAAAGTAAAAAAATTAATATAAATCATTATGAAAATTTAATGTTGATTTTCATTGTTTTAAAACACATTTACCCGCTGGTTTTTACCATGAGAGTCTATAGCAACAAGAGTAATTCCAGACTGAGCCGTTGTTAGGTTGATATAGAACAATTTTCTGTTTTCCCGCATTAGGCATAGGACCAGAGACTGAAATAGGAAAATCCTTTCAAAATTACACATCGTATACCCCATTCACACCAATTAAAACATATTTAGTAACCGGGTTTACGAAACTAAAATGCTGAAGAAGCAGAGAACTGATGAGAAACTCAACTCACGAAAATTAAAATGCTAAATTGATAAACATCGGTTTTAGCAGGTTCTGTTAAGAATTATAGCGCACTTTGCGTCGTGGGATATCCATAAGTCAGGCACTTGAGAGTGGGAAAGGTCATTTCGCGAACGTGGAAATGGAATTTACAATGGTTGACTAAATCCAAAAATTCATTGGGAAAAACAGCCTCCGTACATGTCCAGTACACCCAATCTGACTCGATTCGTCTACGGTCGTTGAGGAATCGACTCACCGGAAGTCGTATCGCGCGTTAACACACAGAAAGTCGAGGGACCCGAGTATATGAGTAGCATCATGAAAAATGAAACGGCCGGAAGTCCATTGTCAGATAAACCTCGTCCTCAAATCGTTAGACAGGGTAGGAAATGTTGACGAAACGACACGATGCGCACAGGTTGACTCGACTACAAATGGACACGCGCATTCAGCAGATAATTGGCTAATAAAACGAGTGAGGCTTTTCCGATATTCCTAATGATTCTTGAGGAAGCATATTTTGAATTTTGTAAAACCTCACACAATTTGTTGCGCAAATATGTGAGGAACATTCTGGCCAATTTTCATGACAATCCAACAGTCTACATACCCTATTAACTCGTTTTAATAATGGTAACTTGCGCACAAATAAATTTATCAGGAAAAACAAAAGGAAAAGTGAGTAAAGCAGGCTGGGGAAAAATAACAACTTTTAACTTAAAACTTTGGCTCGGGCTATTTTCTCTTTATAGTTGTTTGAAGAATACTCTTATCTTAAAACGTTTTGCGGAATGCGCTAGAAATTCCCTTTTGTTGTGCAAAGCTAGTCGCGATGTAAACAAATTATGCAATTCGAGTTCCCAGACGGAAGCAAACAGTCCGTGTCGAAAGCAGCTACTTTGCATAAATTGCTACAATTCGCGGAAATGTTTTTGTGCTCATCGCTGATATTTCTCTAGGAATCAATAATGGTAGTTGTCTTCTTGCTAACCCTCTCTCCATGATTCAGCAAAATTTAACGAAAGGTGGAGGTTCTAAAACTCGAATAAGGAAAGCAAACAAATTTTAATTATATAGAAGGTTAAAAAAAAGACGTATTTTGACAATAAATTATGTGGGGAAGGAAGCCTTTTTACTTTGAAATTCTCCACTTCTTCAAGGATACGTTGTCGATATCTTTTATATATTCCTGGCATCTTTTACTGTGAGTTGCTGAAAATTGTTTTTTTTTCCATCTGGCACTTTAATCAGGCTAGAATCGAACCGTCGATTTCGTCAAACGTTGCTTAAAAATTTCTCAGACATTATTTATAAGTTGTGAGTGTCATTGGCATTATATCACCTTAGCAAAGATCTGTTTGACTTATTCGCCTACGTAGTCAATTTTATCTTAGAAAGTCTCCAGGATTTAACATCATAGTGGCGCTCTCTTGATGAGATTTCTTCTTTCAAGCACAAACCTTTTAGGGATTGTTTTGTATAAAGCGGTCCTCTCTGGAAATCTGTTATGATCGTGTTCTATCGATTTTCTTATAACCTGTATGAAAGTAAGCTTATTCCTGCCTTTGTCAGGCGGATTATAACCTTTAGATCATGTCTTCGTGAAGAAGGGAAGCCATGAAATGAAATGAAACTCACAGGAAAAACCAAAACACAATTTTTGGAACGTCTCAAGCATCGATTCTACGCCAAGCCGACATTTTATGCGACACGAATGCGCGATTTACGGCTTTTTGGAACGAGAAGCAAACCTCGAACCAGTAAAGTAATCAGAGCAACTTTTAAATGATCCAAAGAAAAATATGAATCTAAGCTGACACGGCTATGTTATCAAAACAGATATCGTTTTACCTTCAACTTGTCTCCTTTTGAGTTTTAGGTGTAATGGTCTCGGGGCCTAACTTGAAACTGACAACTGACCAAACAGTCTCTAAGAAATAACGTGATGTTATTTCCCTTTATGGCCTCTACTTAGCTTACAAACAAAATTATGGCCTAGTGATTGATTGGTCCGGTGACCAACCCCTGCACGTGAAAGGAACATGCACTGTCGCCCACGCTTCTTTCCCAAAAACTGCGGTTACTGAGCCTTTTTCGGTGGAAGCCGTATGGTGATGAGTCACATTCTTTCAGACCCGGCTCCATACCCACCTCCATAAACCAAAGACGCAAAACTTCTGATTGAAATGCTGGAAAACATTTTTGGTTTTAATAACCCATATAAAAATTCATTTTTTTGTTTTTTGCTTTTTTAAAAATATTTGGTTGGACAGGAGGAGGTGGCTTTGGAAACAAGTCCTCTTTATCTCTATCCTGTTTCTTCCTTTAAAAGAACTTAAACCATAAATAGACTTACATTTTTACCTTACCGTGTACTCAAGGAGGCGTGGGTCTGAATTCCGTGAAACATGAGCCCGAAATCATTCTTTTCCGAAAGCACATTATGTCAAAATAACAACTCCCTTACTTCAAAGATTTCTTGTTGGTTAGAAAAGTAATCTTTCAATCCACCTTTCAAAAGGCGCACTTGGTCATGGAGTATTTTGAGGGATTTTCCCCTTTTAGTTTCAAGCTCTGAAATGCATGTTTCCAAAAACAGCAGAAAAACTGGTATTCGAAAAGTTGGAATACACTTGAAATTGAGATATCAAAAAAAGGATTGAGCTGACGATTTTGCAACTATTAAGCTGAAATCCGTTTCAGTCTTCCATTTTTTCCCGCACATGCCTTCTTATGGCTTTTCTGTGTTTCTTTTGATTAGTTACCAAACAGTCTCTACCCTCCAAATCAAGGCGCTGTTTCGTACCTGACGAGTCTGGAAAGAGGCGAGAGTTTCTTTGAAACTAATTTTCAATCCTATGCTGGAACATTTCAGAAAATGGTTTGCTAAGTCCAATTTTCTAGCACTGAAATGATAGCCAGCCACTACATCAGTGAGCTACTTGGGCGTGTAATAAACAGCTCGGCTGTGATTGACGGTTCAGCAAGTCATATCAAACTATTTCCCCACTACGATGGACATTTGTTTTTGTCGGTTTCAGCCTGGCGCGGCCGCTAACCCAGATGCCCTCCTGAGCAATTTTTCAAAATGGCGGACAAGCCAAAGAGAGAGATTAGAGAACCAAAGCGATTCTGCAACGAATACTAAGCATACACCCCTGTTAAAAAGGTCATTTCGCAGAAAAAAGATACAAAATTGTATGATGTTGAAGTCACGAGGTTGACAAACCCAACAAGAGACTGAAAATTCACTACATTGGCTACAGTACACGCTTCGATGAGTGGAGACCTTTCGGGGACGGTGAAGCATCTGATTATTTTCCTTCGAAATTGTATAGATTAGTAGGCTGCAACAAAAATTTATTGGACGACGTTTAGGGTAAAAACAGCAATCTAACCTGAAAAAAAATGTATTTATTCCGACTCTTTCGGAAAATAACTTTACAAATCTTACTTGTTTATCTCGTAAGTAAACGATGGTAAATTAATTAATACCCGAAGCGCTTTCCGAGCTACCCGATTCTTCTCCCACTGCTTTCACGCTTATAAAACAGGAAACGAGCAAAAGGAGGAAGGTGTGGCTGTTTTGACTAGCCGTTTGACGAGGTTCAATCTGCTCCTTGTTCGACAATTTATATATCAAAACAAAGGAAATTTGTTCCTCTCTTTGATTTTGGCGGTACATTTTCAATTTGCGCTTGAGTAAGAGAGAAATCGCCCAAGACTCCTTGCTCGGTCTTGTTTTGACCACGAACGCCTTCTTAATTTTGACGGACCCGCTCGGGAAAAGGTGAAAATGACGAGGGAATAACTTTACTTTGTAGTACGAAAATACACAAAATGGAAAACCATGATATTATAGTTCAATATTTCGGTGGTACATTGTTAACTTTTTATACAGAGAGTCGGCAAGATGATATAACATCCAAAAATCGCACTCGATTTGAGTGGGCCGATGAAGTGGGCGTGGTCACGAAATTCAGTAAGAGACTATTTGTACCCCGTGAGTTTGATATGTCACCCCGAAATTACAAGTTTTTCCCAAGGAGTTGTTTGGCGAACAACTTTCTTTGTCAGGACTCGTGGAAAAACAACTCGACACAATTATATGAAGATTTTGTTGCTCTACTTTAAAATAAGGGTAAAATAAGGGTAAATACAGCTGCCTATTGACACAAACTTTGATAAAACACTACAGAATACTGAATAACCGTAAGCTTGATAGTCACAGAAACATCTGGTCGGTGAAACCTCAACCTTCTTAACTGTAACAAAACATGCATTTGGTTGTGTTTCTTAAGACCATTAATCTGGCGAATACAAACTTTCAATTGAACTCTAAAGAACACTAAACAACCGTAGGCTTGTAATTACAAAGACATACCGTAGACTAATACTCAACCTTCATAACTGTAACGAAGCTTATATTTGGTTAAGTTTCTTAAGACCTCTAAATATCAACGTATACTGTCGAGGATAACTCCAGCTGCTAGTAAATACAAACTTTTAACTGATAAAACACTACAGAACACAGAACACCCCTAGACTTGATAGGTAGAGATATCCGCTTGGCTAATACCCAGCCTTTATAACTGTAACAAAGCATATCAGCGACAATCTCGACGTAACAGGTCCTCTGCGCTGTCCACTGACTGATGACGAGAAGAAGAACCTCTCCTCCAGCCCCGTCAGTCATGTGCAACAAGAGATGCCCGAATATTTACTGCATGTCATGAGGGTGCGTGACATGTTTTGTTGAGTTCATGAACCGCAATGAGTGTCGGGAAAAAACGGAGAAAACCATGTGCTCGGAGTTTTAGTATAGATACGGAACCTTGTGTTTAATCTGGTTTGATTTGAGCGTGTAACACATATATGATGGTTATTACTTTCGATCAGTTTCATTATGCATTACATTCAGATTCATCTAATGATTAATGCCACAATGAAGGCAATGTTTAAATTTACAACGATAGTGATAACAAGTTGGATTTTACGCTGTCGATAATTGTTAGTAGGAAACAACGGTGATATCTCTAAGAGTCCAAATGGTCAGGCAGCTTCGATCCCAGGGTCTTCTATTTTCCTCCTTTTCTCGAGGGAGGAAAAGAGAGAAACCTGGTAATGAGATTGTTGGTCAGGTTCCTGTAATCGACAGATATTGATCCATTTTCTTGTTTCCATTTTCAACTGATACCAGTTTCCAGCGGTATTAAGTGTAAAACTGGCTATAAAGGAGCTACATAGCAGTTTGCGGATCTAAGAAAGTTATTGAATTGAACGATTTCACTGCCTCCTCCAATTCGCCTTTAATTTACCCAAGACTTACTTACACAAAATATCAAGTAATGCGTGGCGGGTTAATGAAACGCAAGTCTTCTTGCGACTGAAAATGAGTTTCATGCCCACTTAAGTATTTTTTTGGACCTGAGCTTTGCAGCTACGCACACAACTGATGTTAACCGCGAAACATAACATAACATAACATAACATAACATAACATAACATAACATAACATAACATAACATTTATTCAGGAAGCTAGAACGCAAATGTAAAAAATACATCCTGAAAAGGGAAAATCGTGAGGTTAGCCCTCTAAAAAAACAATTTCCCTGATTAAAAGCATACAAAAGATAAAGATAAAATTTAATGGCAACAGATTCATAATAATCAATAAATATTCAAATAAATTTTAAGTCTACTCTTAAAAACAGACAATGATTCAGCGTGGACAATGTATCCTGGCAAGCTATTTCATTTCCCCACAATGCGAATGAAGAAACAATATTTGTAACAATTACAAACCGCTCTTTTCAGGTAAAGATTATAGTCGTGGCTAGCTCTTGTACGCTTATTGGCAAACACAAAGAAATCTGGGAAAGAGTGGTGATCAAACGAACTGATATATTACCAATTTGAGAAATACAACTATCTTTGATCATAGTTAATCCCCTTGATTGACTATGCTCTGATGAAAACTAGAATCGCATTTTTTTTTCTATTTTAGCTGACCGTTATACAGTTCGTTGCCATAACGTTCAATAATTTAGTCGTTTTCAGGGAAAATGGACAATTTTAAAATCTAAAACGAAGAAATGATTTGATAGCTGGAATCTCAAAAGTTTAATAGACTCTCCTAGACTCTTTCTTACCAAATTCTTATCATGTTTCCTTTACATAAAAAAAACTCTTCTCTCCTTGTTGAAGGGACTAATCTCTTTTAACCTGGAGAAATCTCAACAGCTATTATCAAGAAAGGATAAAGTACTGTTTACTATTTTCTTGACGTTTTCTTGACGTTCTCAGTTGCAAACGAATTAACAAGTATACTTTGATGGAATGTTATCTAACGTGAATTTCTGTTTTTGTTTTTGAGGTGATATCTTTTGAATTCTTCTATTCCACGAACTGATTTTCGTATCTATGCGCAATCAAAAATGACTGGACTTACCTAATTCATACCCATTTGTTTTTTTTTTTTGTTTTTTTTTTTTTGCATTCTAGCAAATTTGCACATCATTCTTTGTTTCGTCACTTATCGAGCACACATTTCAGGTTAAGTGATTGAAAAAGAAAAGTCCGCAACCTAGGGACTACTAGTCTAAATATTTTATGCGCCGTTTGTAGAATTTTGATTGCCCGTTCTGATCAAATTAAAGGTTATATTTATCAAGTAGTATAAACCAAACCTAGCTTGGCTGATAGTTTTGAAAATTTCATAACTCCACCAGCTTTGGAAGTAGTCCATCAATCACTAATTAGCCAAAATTTAAGGAGCACTCGATCGCTGTAGATATATCTTGAACCTCCTAAGTGGCTATATTTACACCTTTTTCAAATCAACTGCGAGGTTCTTTATGTATCAGCATTTTAGCAAAAGTCCTAAGATGTCCTCGATAAATTAGCGATAAAAGACACTACGATCATAACAGACATTTGCATACCCTGCAAACTTTTCGGAAATGTTATTGTGCCCTCTCGCTGATCTCTTTTCCTTTCTCTGTCACTCTCTGTCCCTCGGTGTGTGTGTGTCTCTCTCTGTTAAAGAAAAAAACCTTAAGTTTGCTTTTTACGCCTTCCTCGATGTACCACTGGAGTTTAACGAAAATTAGAGATAGAGAAAGAGACTTGAGAAAGAAAAAATATTAGTTGCCATGTATGTCTTTGTACCTAAGATTAACATATTTACCAGACTGAAACCTTTCAGAAGGAAACTTCACATTACCCAGCTTTTCTAAAATTTTAAACAGAATTGGTGATCTAGCAAAGGCTAAGCATTATAGAAGAAGTCCTCAGATATCCCAATAATGTTGCAAAACATTGTCTGCTCCCATGAGAGAACACTACGATCACAAGAAACATTAGAACATAGCTAGCAGAACCGCGCAATCAAATTCAATATACGTAGGCGTGCTCAAAATCCCGATAGTGCACGCTGATAGCGTCAGCAAATCGCTTCGCCAGAAATTTTATTTTTCGCGCGAGCGATCATTGTTAGCGCGGGGAAAAATAATCTATTTGGCGACAATAATGGGTTCAAACAGAAACTCGGCTTTCTGGTCCGAAAACGAAGACAATGTTTCGACCTTTTCCCTTGGGCTAGAGTTCTTAAATGAGGCAGAAAAATAGAAAAACAACGGAAAAGGAGACTCGGCATCAGCGCTGTCACGATTCGCTTCAACTGATATTGTTGTCCGTTTTTCGCGTCGGATTTGATGCACAGTTCTATCGGCTATGTTCTAAAACAATTGATTCATACTTTCAGCTGTGCACTATCGAGTTATGGAGCACGTAGGAAGTTTGGAGAGCACTCAAGAAGCTAGAGTTGCCCTCGGCTATCGCCTCGGGCAACTCTTACGCTTCTTTCGTGCTCTCCAAACTTCCCGCTTGCTCCATAACTCGATTGTGCACGCTAAAGCATGAACCAATTGTTGAGTTGTACGTCATGCAATATGCAAATAATTCAAAATTCTTCAATTCTCGGAAATATTATCGTCTCTGTCTCTCTGACGGTCGCTCGCTCAGTTTCAGTTCTCTCTCTCTCTCTCTCTTAAAGGTAAAGAAAACAACTTTAAGGTAGCTTTTTATCCCTTTCTCGATTTGTCAGTAGAGTTGGACGAGAGTAAGAGTTTTGAAACTCGACTTGAAAAAGTAAATAAATTTCCTCGTATGTCTTCTTGTCTTAGAACAACAAGGAAAAGCTGTGAGAGGAAGCTTTACATCATCAAGCTTTCCAAAAACAGAGACAGAGGTGATCAAGTTAAAAAAAACATGGCTGAAAATGTTTAGTACGTTTTGTGCTTCGATTGTTCATGTTTACCAAAATCTATGCGCCCGCATCACAAATTTGCGTTTCAAATTTTCTAGAGCGAGCAGTAATCTTCAAACCAGTATGGTCATCAGAACAACGCGCCATGTTTGATTACTGATCAAACTTTATCGGAAAGGTTATCGAGCTCTTCGCTAATCTCTCTCTCTCAAAAAAAACCAACTGCAAGTTTGCTTTCTAACCCTTTCTAAGTGTACCAGTGAAATTCAACAAAAATTAGAGGCTAGAAATCTCAACTCGAGATAGAATCAAATCTTTATGAATTATGCATGTCTTCATTTATCCAGGTAAACTATGCTCAAAAGTTTTAGAAGGAGCCTTGATCTGAAGCTTTACGATCAACAGAATGGGATATAGAATTCAAAAAGAAAACTAGATCAATTAAGTAAGTTGATAATTAGTTTTGCCTTTTTGTTGAAAATTTTCAGAACATTTCGAGCATCGGTTCTTCGCCTAGCCGACATATTAAGCAACACGAACTCGCGATTTACGGCGTTTTGGAACCAGAAGCAAACCTCGATTTACCAGTAAATTAATCAGAGCAACTTTGAAATGATCATGACACAAAAATACTCATCTAAGCTGACATGGCTATGTTATCAAAACCGATATTGTTTTTACCTTGAGCTTGTCTCCTGAGTTTTGGTTGAAGTCGATTCGGGGCTTTACTCGACCAATGCTGTTTCTAAAGAGTGGCGTGATATTAGTTCCATTTTATGGTCTTATTTGGCTTAGCCAAACAAAACAATGGCCCGGTGATTGGCCCGGTGACCAACCCCTGTACGTGAAAGGAGCATGCACTGTCGCCCGCGCTCCTTTCCCTTGAACAGCGGTTCCTGAGCCTTTTTTCGGTGGAAGCCGTGTGATGAGTCACATGCTTCAAACCTCAATACCAAACCTCCATAGACCCAAGAAGCAAAACTTGTGATTGAAATGCCTAAAAAATTTTTTTTTTCGCTTTTTAAATAATATTTGGCTTGGACGGGGAGGTGGTGGCTTTGGAAACAAGACCTCCTTATCTCTATCCTGTCTCTTCCTTTCAAATAACTATTACAGATCATGGATAGACTTAAATTTTTACCTCACTGTGTACTCAGGGAAGCATGGGTTCGAATCCCTTGCAACATAAGCCCCGACAATTTCCCTTTTTTCAAGAACGCTTTATGCCGAAATACAATTTCCCTTGCTTCAAAGATTTCTTGTTGGTTAAAAATAATCTTTCATTCCAGCCTTCAAAAGGCCCACTTGGTCATAGAGTGTTTTGAGGAATTTTTGCCTTTTGGTTTCAAGCTCTGAAATGCATTTTTCCAAAACAGCAGAATTACTAGAAATTGAAAAGTTGGAGTACACTTGAAATCGAGCAATCAAAAAAGGATTGAGTTGATGATTTTACGAATGCTTAACTGAAACCCATTTCAGCCTTACATTGGTTTTCCCATCCATGCCTACTTATGGCTTTTTTTTTTTTGATCAGTTACCAAACTTTCTCTCCCCTCCCATATCTAGGCGCCTGGCGAGACTGGAAAGAGGAAAGAGTTTCTTCGAAACTAATTATCAATCCTAAGCTTGAGCATTTCGGAAAATGATTTTGAAAATGTCCAAGTATCTAGCGCTGAAATGAGAGCCAACCATTACTCTGTGAGTTATTTGGGCGTGTAATTTACTGCTGTGCTCGACGGTTCGGCAAATATCAGCACAGAAGTGCAAGTTTTTCCCCAAGGAGTTTGTTCGGAAAACAACTTTTTTTGTCAGGATTCCTGGAAAAACAGCTATCGACACAATTATATGAAGAGTTTGTTGCCTTCTTTAAAATAGCATCGTAGGAAAACCGAAAGACTACTTTTACAATACACACAAATAAAGTGCATTTATTGCGTTAACAAGTTACTCTCTAAATACTGAAGAATCTCAGCTGATATGCAATGGTCATCTTCAGCGACGTTTTT
>NC_142527.1:25577700-25597700 GCF_964205215.1 Stylophora pistillata | reverse complement strand
TAGTCTTTAGTCTTTAGTCTTTATTGAATATACAAGTAAAAATACATACCTATATTTACATGTTTAAATTATTAATTAAAAGTTAAAAAGCGGAAGCATGTTTAAAATACAGTCTATTAATATAACTAGCTTTGAAACGTTCTGTGTTGGCACAAAATAGTAGGCTTGTTTGAGTTCTCAAACGTTTGGAAGATTCTTTAACTTTGGGCAACAAATTATACAGCGGATGAGTTGGCAGGCAAATAATCCTCTTTGAGATTGACTTATCTGTTTTCTCAAGCAAATCATATATATATCTATAGCATAGGATGCAAAACTGCGTTTATGACATCTACGAAGGAACCGCTGCACAGTATTAAGTTCAGGCACAGAGGCTGCATACACAGGTAAACCATACGAAAATTTAGGTAAAACTAAAGACTGAAACAGATGATCAATTTCCGCTTGGTTATATCCTTCCTTCCTAAAGCTCCTTAACACATAGAGGCACTTATTCGCTTCGGAGAGTTTTCGTTTAAAGTGCTCTGTAAATCTTCCATTGTTTTGGAAAGTCACTCCGAGTAGCACTAGAAATTCGACCTGCTCTATATTACTCATAGGACTAGGATTTACTTGTCCCTTCTTCTTCAAAACTAATTCTTTACACTTGGAAAGATTACAAGGCTTGACCAGCTAAGGTATTGCGAAATTACATCACTAGCACAATCAGTTCCGGCCTTATTTACAAAAACTTGCATCGTAGTATCATCGGCATATTTACTGAGAAGCATCGGGACAGTTTACAAGATCGAGATCATTAATAAAAAAATTAAACAAATAAGGGCCACTGACGCTGCCCTATGTTGTGCCTTTGTTTACATTATACCAGCAATAGCTGCTACCCCCAAACACTAACCGTTGTTTGCGACTTCGTAAAAAACTAAGATACCAGTTGATAGTATATGGATCTAAGCTAAGGGCTTTTAATGTATCACTAAGTATACTATGCCTCGCGTTGTCGAATGCCTTAGCAAAATCCATAGCAAACAGTCTAACATATCTACAATCCCTCTCATCCAAGCTTTCAACCAGTTATAATGCATATTGATCAAAGCATCTGAAGTAGGTGGTTCGCACGTTATATCATTGCCACCATGCTGGTGGAAGTAAACAATAGATATCTCATTAGCTCCTTTTGTTCGTCTACCAGGCACCTATGGAACCTCTCCTTTCATAGCGCGCCTTCGTGTTTAGCCAAATAGAAAACTCAGGGGTCATTTAAAGAGTGGAGGTACCACTTGTTAATTTAAGTTCCTTCCAGGTACGGAATGCGCGCACCTTATCGGTCATATCATCTGTGCTCAGATGTTTCGTGTCAATTTTGCGTCATTATGGGGGCAGTAATTTACTGAGGTTTATTCGTGTGCCTTTATGGTTACTAATTTTGATGCGAACAGAATTTCGTGAAAATGGAACGTGGGGTATTTCGTGGAACTTGAGGGAGGCCCCAGAGGGTTTGTGATCGCTCGAGATCTGAACGCGATCATATTGCGAGCTTTAAGACGGTCAACAAGAAAAACAAAAATGGCGGCTCGATACGATCGCAAGATTGTTATTTAAGGTGTATTAAAACATTCTAAAACGATATTGTTTCATATAACAGACTTCACGGTTTTCAGCAACTAAATCCAAAGTATCCATAGGCCTTCTACACCTGGAAATGGAGTCAACAGAAAAAAAAAAAAAAAAAAAAAAAGACCAGGGGAAAGATTGCGAGAAGGCACCCGACACATTCGAAAGTTTGCGCATCCTCAGATACCGATCTTTGTGAAACGCTATTTTATGCCCTATTGTTTTGGGAGAAAGAAAAAGAGGTCTTTTGGGTGAGATTTATCGCGTTTCTTTCGTGAATTTCTTTGCAAATGGGCTTAGTCTCAGGCACATAAACTTGGCATCAAATAGCCTATTTGTGTTTTATAAATTCTGTCAGAGCTAATCGAATATATATTTAGGAAAATGACAAATTAGAGAATTTCGGAAAAACCATCTGAACAGCCTTGGGTTTTTACCATTTCAAAAAGTCAAGCATTATCGTTTCCATAATGGGGTGAAGAATGAAGACATTCACCGTGGGAAAGTAAAGATCTTCAGGTATTTAGGCCAAACTTGGAAAATTTCTGCCTGTCATTGAAGATAATGTTGCCATGGTAAGGTCATTCATTTGCAAATTGACACCAAAAACAGAAGCCTAATTATACCATATCATTAGCCGAACAGGTAAATCTCTTCAGTGTAGACTATGGGATAAATTGACCAAGTTTCTTTCTGTAATTCGCGTTCTAAGGGGAGGTTTATTCGTAGATCCTCTAGGGCGTCACCTTAATTTCACGATTTGAACTTAGTCCCGCAAAAATTGTCAAAATACCGATCTGCATAACAAACAGTTATTCTAAGAATTGGCACAAGTGATTTAATTTTCCGTGATACTGGTTTCCAAAGACACTGAACCAAAGCATATAACAAAAAACTGATACAGTTTAACATGTTTCCTTTGTAACAAATCAGAATTAAACAAGAGCCCCGATGTTTGACTTATTCGCGTACGTACTCAGTTTTATCTTAGAAAGCGTTCTAGATTCAAATTCATGATTAAGACTGCTATATTTGCCTGTGTCGAATTGTTCATGAAGTGCAAGAAAGTTAGTCAAATCCTAATTCCTGCCTTGGTAAGGCAGAATCTAACCTTCAGATTATGTCTTCGTCAAGAAAGAAAGCACTAAAATTTACTGAAACTCACTGGAAAACCAAAACACGTTTGTACTGAATTGAACGATTTCACTGCCCCCTCCACTTCGCCTTTATCCAAGACTTCCCTACTAACAAAAACACGAAATATCAAGTGTTTTCGTAACGGGTTAAGGAAGTGTAAATCTCCTTACGACCGAAAATGAGTTTCATGACCACTGAAGTATTTTAGCCAAATCCTTATTCCTGTAACAACGCACACAACTGATGTTAACCTCGAAACGGGGGATTATGAAATCTGAGAAATGCAACTATCTCTAATGTAAACTTGTACTGCATTTCCCGTTTTAGCTTACCGCAACCTCGTTCCTAGGGCCTTTTCCCATGGTTGGGGGTGGGGCGCCACAGCTGAGGGAAAAAGCCCTGGGAACGAGGTTATCGCCATAAAATTCAATAATCTGGTCGTTATCGAGGAAAATGAAAAATTGTAAAATCCAAAAGGAAGAAATTTGATAGTCGGGATCTCAAACGTTTAATAGGTTCTGCTAGAACTTTCTTACATAACCCTTATAATGTTTCCTTTACATAAGAAAAATCTTCTCTTCTTGCTGGAAGAGTGCTCTCTTTTCCTCCAGGGAAATCTCAACAACTATTATAAGGTACACTTTTGAATGAGTTCTCTTCTTCTCGACGTTCATTGACGTTCTCATTTGCAGACAAACAAATATACTCTGATGGAACGTTGTCCAACATTAATTTCTGCTTTTGTTTCTAAGGCGACATCTTATGAATTCTTATTTCCCACGAACTGATTTTCGTATGTTGCGAAATCAAAGAAGATTGAACATACCGAAATCATACCCAATTATATTTTTTCTTTAACATTTTAGAAGGCAAATTTGTGCATTAGTCTTTGTTTCGCCACTTATCAAGCACACGTTTAATGATCGAAAAAGAAATCTACGTAGCCTATAGACTAATAGTCTAAATGCGCTGTTTGTGGCATTTTGATTGCCCTCTCGATCAAAGGTTATGGTCATCAAGTAGATAAACAAAATCTAGCTTGGCTGATGGTTTCGAAAAATTTATAACTCCCTCATCTTTAGATGCAGTCCATTAATCACTAATTAGCCAAAATTTAAGGGGCACTCTATCGCGGTAGAATATATCTTGAACCTCTTAGGTGGCTATATTTACACCGACTTCAAGTCATCGGAAAGCGTCTTTATGTCTTAGCATGTTAGCAAAAATCCTAGGATGTCCTCGATGAATAAGCGATACATCTTCTGTTCCAAAAAAACATTACAATCATACGAGATATTTGCATACTATGTTATTTATAAATAACTCAAAACTCTCGGAAATGTCATTGTGCTATCCCACCGATCTCCTTTTCTCTCTCTGTCTCTGTCTCCCTCTCTTTAAAAGAAAACAATTTTAAGTTTGCTTTTTACCCCTTTCTCGATTTACCCCTGGAGTTTCATGAAAATAAGAGAGGTACTTCACTACATGCACTAAAATTTTCCAGAGAGTTCGGGACACTGGTGTCCTGGCTGACTTACTGCCACATCGCACAACTGTGTCCCATGGATACAATCTACGCTCAGGCACTCTTAGAGGTGATCCCGCTATGGCTTTTACTAACCGTCTCGACAAATTTATTACATATAGATATTCTTACTAAAATGTTTCATGTTATTGTATAGATATGATTTGTATCCTGACCCACACCACTCTTTTAATTTAGCTATAAGCTACAAAAAGAGTAATTAAAATAATGATGATAATAATGATGATGATGATGATGATGATTATTATTATTATTATAACCTAAGATTAACGCATTAACCAAACTGAAAACTGTGAAAAGAAAGCTTCACATCACCTAGCTTTTCTTAAATTTTAAACACAATTGGTGATTTAGCAAAGGCTATGCAATGTAGAAGAGGTCCTTAGATATCCCAATAATTTTTCGAAACATCGTCTGCTCCAGAGAACACTACGATCACATGAAACAGTTGTATGTCGTGCCATATGCAAATAATTCAAGATTCTCAAATTCTCAGATATTTTATTGTCTCCGTCTCTCTGATGGTCGCTCGCTACGTTTCTCCCTCTCTCTCTCTCTTAAAGGGAAAGAAAACAACTTTAAAGTAGCTTTTATCCCTTTCTCGATTTCTCAGTAGAGTTGGACGAGAGTTAGAGAAATGAAACTCGACTTGAAAAAGTAAATAAATTTTTCCTCGCAATGATGTCTTCGAGCCTTAGATCAACATGGAAAAGCTGTGGAGAGGAAGCTTTACATCATCGAGCTTTCCAAAAGCAGAGACAGAGGTGATCAGGTAAAAAAAAAAAAACTGAAAATTTTTAGTACGTTCTATGCTTTAAGTGTACATGTTCGCCAAATTCTGTGCGCCCGCACCACGAATTTACGTTTCAAATTTTCTGGAGTTAGGAGCAATCTTCGAATCAGTAACGACATCAGGAAAACTTGCCATGTTTGATTATTGATTAAACGTTATCGGAAAGGTTATCGAGCTCTTCGCTAATCTCTCCCTCAAAAAACCAACTGCAAGTTTGCTTCAGTTTCTAACCCTTTCTCAGTATACCAGTGAAATTCAAACAAAATTAGGGGCTAGAAATCTCAACTTGATGTGTATTCTATTAACCAGGTAAACTATACTCAAACCTGTCAGAAGGAGTTTTGATCTGAAGCTTTACGATCAACAAAATTGGATTAAAAAAGAAAGCTAGATCAAGGAAGTTAATTAGTTTTGTCTGTTAGATGAAAATTTTCAGATTGTTTCGACATCGATTCTAAGCCTAGCCGACATATTACGCTACACGCATTCGCGTTTTATGCCTTTTTGGAACGAAAAGCAAACCTCGAACCATTAAAGTAATCAGAGCAACTTTTAAATGATCCATACAAAGATTCTCATCTAAGCTGACATGGCTATGTTATCAAAACCGGCAGACATCGTTTTTACCTTGAATTTGTCTCCTTCTGAGTTTTGGGAGAAGTCAACTCGGTAACTAACTTGACACTCACGACTGACCAAAACTGTTTCTAAGAAATCACGTGATATTAGTTCCCTTTAATGGCCTTCTTTGGCTCAGCCAAACAAAACGATGGCCCGGTGACGAACCCCTACACGTGAAAGGAACATGCACTGTCGCCAGCGCTCCTTTCCCAAGGACATGAGTTCCTGAGCCTTTTTCGGTGGAAGCCGTGTGATGTGTCATATGCTCTCAGAATAGGCATAAATAGATTTTGCTATGCAACTTCTGAGCAACCTTTAGCGTTTTCAACTACTTTTTGTATTGCGAGCAACGGTCAACAACCTAGAACAACTTTTGCCCTCCTTGGCAACTTTTGAGTCCACAAATAGTTAAAAATTGACCAAACCATCGAAAAGGTCTTTATCAAAAGTTTTTATATTAAAACTGGTCAAAATTAAGGATTTCGTACGTTCTTACAAATAAAATAACACGTACGCCCACAAACTGGACAGCAGCTATCTAACGGGCGCTTACATCCAGCGGTTCTTCGCTCCTACTAGAGCTTCCCGCGCGTGCGAGGCATCACAATTAGAAGCTAAAATGTCTGACAAGGAAAATGAAAATAAAACAGATATTTACCCTACTGAGGTTGCCATAGCCGTTGGGGCACCTCTTAATATATAGTTCTGCAAGAGCTTCAGTTTTTAGAAAGCGTAAAAATCACGTCAACGAAGGCAAATACAAACAACGAGAAGCGGTAGCTCGACCTCGTCCTCAGGGAAAGGAAACACAACATGCGCTTGGGATCGTGTGAACGACTATCCAAAACGTCATTGGAAAATATTTTCTATCATTAGTTACGTTGAGATTATATTGATCACAACAAATGATGTTAAATTACACATACAACGTCATGCTTTGAGTAGAAATCTAGAGCCAAATTAGTCTCAAAAGTAAGCAACTTTTTTAAAACCAAAGAAACAAAACTTCTGATTAAAATGACAAAAAAAAAAATGTTTTTTCGGAATTACATACATTAGCTTCTTGTTTTTGCTTTTTGAAGATATTTGGTTGGACGGGGAGGCGGTGGCTTTGGAAACAAGTCATCCTCATCTCCAACCTATCTCTTCCTTTCAAATAACTAATGCTATGGATAGACTTATGTTTTTACCTTACAATATACACATGGGGGCATGGGTCCGAATCCCGTGAAACGTAAACCCGACAATTCTCCTTTTTCCAAGAGCACTTTATGCCAAAGTACAGTTTCACTTGCTTCAAAAGTTTCTTTTTGGTAAAAGAATAATCCTTCACTCCAACCTGCAAAAGGCCCACTTGGTCATGGAGTGTTTTGAGGGATTTTTCCCTTTAAGTTTCAAGCTTTCGAAACTCCCTCAGCTTTGGATGCAGTCAATTAATCACTAATCAGCTAAAATTTAAGGAGCACTCTATCACACTAGAGTGTATTTTGAACCTGTTAGGTGGCTTCATTTACACCTTTTTCAATTCAGCCGCGAGCCTCTTTATGTCTTAGCATTTAAGCAAAAGTCCTAAGATGTCCTCGATAAATTAGCGATACATCTTTTGCCTAGAAAAAAAACACTAGGTCATAGGAGACATTTGCATACCGTGCAATTTATAAACAACTCAAATTCTCGGAAATGTCACAACACTTTCCTACCGATCTCTTTTTCTTTCTCTGTCTCTCTCTAGCACTGTCCTTGGGTGTGTGTGTATGTGTGTGTCTCTCACTTGAAGAAAACAACTTGGAGTTTGCTTTTTACCCCTTTCTCGATGTACAACTGGAGTTTAACGAAAATAAGAGATAGAAAAAAAAAAAATCAGTTTCCGAGATGTCTTTGTACCTAAGATTAGCATATTATCCAGACTGAAACCTGTGAAAAGGAAGCTTCACATCACTAAGCTTTTCTAAAATATTAAACAGAATTGGTGATGTAGCAAAGGCTTAGCAATATAGAATAAGTCCTCAGATATCCCAATAATTTTGCAAAACATTGTCTGCTCCAGAGAACACTACGACCACAAGAAACTAATTTATAATTCAAAGTTCTCCAATTCTCGGAAATGTTATTATCTATGTCTCTCTGACGGTCGCTCGCTCTGTTTCTCTCTCTCTCTCTCTCTCTCTTAAAGGTAAAGAAAACAACTTTACGGGAGCTTTTTATCCCTTTCCCGAATTGCCAGTCACTGGCAGTAGAGTTGGACGAGAGTTAGAGATTTGAGACTCGAGCTGAGAAAGTAAATAAATTTTCCGCGTATGTCTTTGTGTCTCAGATCAACAAGGAAAAGCTGTGGAGAAGAAGCTTTACATCATTAAGCTTTCTAAAAACAGAGAGAATTGGTGATCAAGTTAAAAAACATGGCTGAAAATGTTTACTGAGTACGTTTTGTTGTTCGATTGTCCATGTTTACCAAAATCTATGCGCCCGCACCACGACTTTGCGTTTCAAATTTTCTGGAGCGAGCAGTAATCTTCAAACCAGTATGGTCATCAGAATAACGCGCCATGTTTGATTACTGATTAAACGTTATCCGGGAAAGGTTATCGAGCTCTTCAAGCGCTGATCTCTCGCTCATAATACCAACTGCAAGTTTGCTTTCTAACCGCCCTCTCTCAGTGTACAAAAATTAGAGGCTAGAAAACTCAACTTGAGATAGAATCAAATTTTTATGATCCATGTGTCTTCTATTATCTAGGTAAACTATGCTCAAACCTGTCAATAGGAGCTTTGATCTGAAGCTTTACGATCAGTAGAATTGGATATGGAGTTAAAAAAAAGTTTGCCTTTTTGTTAAAAATTTTCAGAACGTTTCGAGCATCGGTTCTTCGCCTAGCCTACATATTAAGCAACACCAATTTGCAATTAACGGCGTTTTGGAACGAGAAGCAAACCTCGAACTAGTAAATTAATCAGAGCAACTTTGAAGTGATCCACACAAAAATAATCATCTGAGCTGACATGGCTGTGTTATCAAAACAGATATCGTTTTTACCTTGAGCTTGTCTCCTAAGTTTTGGGCAAAGTCCACTCGGTGCTTTAAGCGACCAAAACCGTTTCTAAAAAGTGGCGTGATACTAGTTTCCTTTTATGGTCTTATTTGGCTTAACCAATCAAATCGATGGCCCGGTGATTGGCCCGGTGACCAACTCCTGCACGTGAAAGGAGCACGCACTGTCGCCCGCGCTCCTTTCCCAAGAACAGCGGCTCCTGATCCTTTTTTCGATGGAAGCCGTGTGATGAGTTACATGCTTTCAAACCTCCATACCAAACCTCCATAGACCCAAGAAGCAAAAATTTTGATTGAAATGCCTTAAAAATTTTTTTGCTTTTTGAAAACATTTGGTTGGACTTTCAAATAACTAACGCTATGGATAGACCAATATTTTTACCTTCCATGTACTCAAGGAAGCATGGGCCCGGATCTCGTGAAACATATAAGCCCCGACAATTTCTCTTTTTTCAAGAACACTTTATGCCGAAATACAGTTTCTGTTGCTTCAAAGATTTCTTGTTGGTTAAAAAATAATCCTTCACTCCGGCCTTCAAAAGGCCCACTTGGTCATGGAGTGTTTTGAGGGATTTTTCCCTTTTGGCTTCAAGCTCTGAAATGCAGGTTTCCAAAACAGCAGAAAAACTAGAAATTGAAAAGTTGGAAAACACTTGAATTCGAGAAATCAAAAAAGGATTGAGCCGAAGAGTTTACGAATGCTTAACTGAAACCCATTTCAAACTTACATTGTTTTTCCCATCCATGCCTACCCGGCTATGGCTTTTTTTTTTTTTAATCAGTTACCAAACTTTCTCTCCCCTCCCATATCTAAGCGCCTGGCGAGTCAGAAGAGAGGCGAGAGTTTCTTCGCAACTAATTTCCAATCCTAAGCTGAAACATTTCAGAAAATGATTTTGCAAATATCCAAGTATCTAATGCTGAAAGGAGAGCCAGCCATTATATCTGTGAGTTATTTGGGCATGTAATTTACTGCGGTGCTTGACGTTTCGGCAAATATCACCACAAAAGTGCAAGTTTTTCCCAAGGAGATTTTTCGGCAAACAACTTCTTTTGTCAGGATTCCTGAAAAAATAGCTATCGACACAATTATATGAAGAGTTTGTTGCCTTCTTTAAAATAGCATCGTAGGAAATCCGAAAGACTCCTTTTACAATAAATCCAAAAAAAACGCATTTATTGCTTTTATTAACAAGTCACTCTCTAAAGACACCAAAATCTCGGCTGATAAGCGATGGTCATCTGCAGCAACGTTTTTTCAAAAAGCAGTGTCACTAAATATTAACGTATGCTGTCGAGGGTAAATACAGCTGCTCATTCACACAAACTTTGATAAAACACCATAGAATACTGAACAACCGTAGGCTTGACAATTACAGGAACATCCGGTTGGCTAATTCTCAACCTTCCCAACTGTAATAAAGCATACATTGGTTCTGTCTCTTGAGACCTCTAAATATCAACGTATACTGTCGCAGATCTGTGGAATACAAACTTAAAACACTACAGAACACTAAACACTTTAAGGATTGATAGTTACAGAGACATCCGGTTGACTAATACTCAACCTTCATAACAGTAACAAAGCATACACTTGATTAAGTTCTGACAAATCCGCCTAAAACAAACTAATAGTGCATATATTTTGAAATAAAAACTTAACGATGACTCACTCCAACCCCTTAAAATAGCCTCGGTCAGGCAATTCTCCATCCCACAGTACTCTTTGATATTCGTCTCATGGTTGGCGAACTCGTCACTACAAAGCCTTCCATAACCTTTCGGATCGAGAATGCGGCTTTACCAGTACCTCAGGTACACGAAAAAAACACGTCAGGCCTTTCTCATTCGTGCAGCCACATCTCAGTTTGCTATGGTTGTGCGCATGCGTCAAGTACTAGTCAAGCAATAATCTCGACCTCTGAGCACCTCTGTACTGTCCATGAGCTTGTGACGAGAAGAACCTCTCGGTCATGCGCAGCAAGAGATGTCCCAGTATTTACTGCTTATATGATGGTTACTATTTTCAATTTTCATTATGGACGTATTACATTAGATTCATCTAATGGCGAATGCCACAATAAAGACAACGTTTAAATTTACATCAACAGTGATAAAAAAGTGAACGTTATGCCGTCGTTAATTGTTAGTGGAAAACAACGGTGATATCTCTCAGAGTTCGAATGGTCAGGCAGCCTCGTTCCCAGGGTCTCGCTTTCCTCCCTTTTTCGATGGAGAACGAAGTGGAAAGGATCCTGGGAACGCCGAGACTGTTGGTCAGGTTTCTTTAATCGACATATATTGATCCATTTCCTTGTTTCTACTCTCAACTGATACTAATTTGCATCAGCATAAAATGTAGTCTTAAAATTTGGCCTAATAGGAGCTACTTTGCGGTTTGCGGATCCTAGAAAGTTAGCCTATTTTAATAAATATCGGTATTTGCAAACCAAGACTAAGCACCCCTCTCCCTCCTGTTAATAAATAAATAAATAAATAAATAAATAAATAAATACATACATAAGTTAAAGCTCTCCTTTGAGGGCTTTTCAGCCTCAATGTAGATTAACTAAGTGATTAAAAATCCCCACTGGCAGGAGGTGGACCAGTGGGCTATTTACAGAGCGAAGCCGAGGAGTTGAACTAGAGGCAACCGAGAACAAATCCAGCGAGTGGCAGGGTGAAGGACTTGAGCTCGGGACACCGGATTACAAGTCCAGCACCCTAACCACTCGGCCACACCGCCTCCTGTTCTACACCATGCTTGTTTTCCTAACCAACGGCTATCGGTGAAGACTTTGGCAATTTTGCTCCGGACGATTAATTTGGCACTTAAGAAAATGACAGATCGCAGTCAGGAAATATTTTTAAGGTTAACTTTTCTTACCGTGACTAATGGTTGAAATTTGTCAGTTTCTACGCCAAGCGGCTAGATATTGTTGTCGTTTTTCAATGACTACATGTCCGTCAACAGAAAACATCGAACAAGCATTATCAACCTGCACTATTTCTGCCAATTCCTTTGAAGCTAGCTCTGTTCCAACTTGATCGGTCGCTTTCCTTTCAGCTTCAGCTTTACTGGCAGCTAGAAGAATAGGCTCTTTTGCAATTTGTCCCACTGCATCCGTCCAAAAGGTCAATGTACTAGGAGTTACAAGGCGTCCAACTGCATACAGTAGGTTTAGTATTCCTTTAGCTCCTTCACCAACTGCGAAATACCCCGCCGCTTCACCGAAATCTAGAAAAGTTCGTGCTCCAGAAATAACAGTAGCTAAACCTGCTCTAATAGCAAGCTTTATCGTCGCGTAGAATTCCTGTTCCCGCGCGGTCAGCCAAAAATTTCCCGTGCGGGAGTGGGGTAGTCAAGTGACGTCTCGCATTCCTTTTACCCGATTGGTTCGCTTGTCGCCAGTGGCCGTGAACTGTCTTCGCGCGAGAGGACAAGGTGGTTTGCGTAATATTCCAGTTTCGAGTGAGTTGTAAGCTCAAGTATATCAAGTGACACCTGAAAAATGGCACGAGATAAACGCAGCATAAACTTTTATACTGACCTAAATAAACTGTCGATGGCGGATGTTCTGGATGTTGGGCCAAAAAAGAAGAAAAGGAAAACGCTGAAGGGTGTCTTCAAGGCTGAGCGGTTGGTGGCTGTAAAGAACACAAAGGTAAGGATATCTAACGATTGCCATGACAAACTTTCATAAAGCTGGAAGAGAAGCCGTCAAAATACCAACAAAAATTGTCTATAAATGGATTTTTATTGTAGTCTGATGGGCAGCCTGTTTATCTGGTCAAGTGGCGAGGTTGGGGGTCCGAACACAACACGTGGGAGTCAGAATCCCACATTTTGGATCACGGTCTTTTACGGTAAGTCCTGCTTTAGACGCTTAAAGTGTTAAGCTCGTTCCCTTTCAGATATCTCTCCTCGTATTTTTTAAATAAAAAGCAAAGTTTTATGGAAATTCTGCCGATTCCTGGTAGACCACCCGGCGCTTAACAGTTTATTATTTCATGCGCAAGCATTCAAAGAAATTAAATCATGGTTTTTATTCGGAGGAGATTTTCGCATGTAACAAACTTTCTTTTACCGGATTGGCTTCTCGCTGTTAAATGCATCCCATCTTTTGTCCAGCTATTTCAGAAATCCGTCTCCCCCAGAAGACGTGTTTGCAGAGAACCTCGAGAGACTGAAAAATATCATCGAGAGTGGACTTGCCGAACCCCTGTTGACAAAGAAAACGGTCGAGATGAGACATGATGTTTTCAGAAAAATCGTGAAAAGAACTGTTTTAAATTTAAACACAAAGATATGGCTTTCAGAGGCTGACTTCGACCGAAAGTATTTTCCTGAAGGCTGGCAAAGTACTTATTCCACGAAGAGAGGAGATCGGCGGACAATTATCTTTCCAATTGTCGTCCGCTTGTTTCTCGGACGCTCACACAAGTTGTACTGTGCAGAGGGCAAGGAGCTGCCTCGGCGATGGACCGAGAAATTGACCATTGCATTTGTCAAGGAAACGCACTGAAAAGACGGTAGTTACGTTACTACTTCAAGGATTTTGCTCAAATACGGTCGATCAACTCCATTGTGATTTATTACTCAGTATACAAACTTTACATCTTTCTTAGTACAATGAACTTTAAACTTTAAATGGTTGGAACTGGTTAAAATACTATTTGACTTTCACTTTGTTACATTTGAATACTTTTAGATACACACTGAAAGACAGAACTTTCAAGTTCCAAGGGGGTTCCTCTTGTATGGGCTGTATAGGTATGTGCGGCCCCAAGGGGTATGGTTTTTCAGTCGTTTTGGTGGTAAATAGGGTATTGGTTTTGGCCACTTTCGTCAGAAATAGGGTATGGTTTTTATACTTTGGTCTTGATTTAAGTATGTTTTTTTTAAAAAAAACTACTTTTTCATATTATCAACAAGACCATCAACTATAGTTCTTCATAAGTAATGTTTAGATCAACTGCTTTAAATAGGGTATCGAATTTTAGGTAAGGTCCTAAATAGGGTGGTGAAAGTCATAGATTTTGGTCATAAATAGGGTAAGGGTTTTGTGGGGTGGGCTGCACACCCCCACCCAATATTTCTGGGAGTATTTCCCCACCTGGGCTTCAGGTAGAGTTACCATTTTGCCATGCCATTATATCTGAAATGATATCCACCCTTTTTTTCTTTAAAGGAGGTTTTCCTAATTTAGTTTGAAAAATAGCAGCTAGTTCTCTTTTTTGCAATTTCTTGAGGTCACTTAGGGTGTAACATTCACTGTTCTGGTGGCAGCTGTTGTTTGCGATTGAAGTAGATGTACAGGAATTTTGACAACCTGAGGGCAACAGGGATGGCTGTGTGGAAAGAGCTTGTGAAGCTTCAGCAATAAAATTTTTAACAGCGTTCTTAGCCACTAGACTCTTTCCCTGTTCCCAGTAGGAGATATCCCTTTTTTGGTATTTTCTATGTTCACGCGCACATCCCTCATGCTCCAAAACCTCGATCCTTTTTTCTACCAGCAAAATCTGGCGACAACTATCCCATCGATTACATTTTCTTTGAAAGTATTTTCGCATGTCATCATTTTTCTTCTCCACACCTGCAAAATGACAAAAAAAAAAAAAGAGGAAAGATTTAAAAAATATTGATTACCAGTGGATTAAAAGTGTGGCACTTACATTGTACACGTTAATGAAACTTGAAATCCTTAAATACAGGTATTTTGCATGTTGTATGATGTAGTAGAGATATAGCTATACTATAATATGCATACCCTGGCCAGTAAATGACTTGACAGATCCCATTTCTTGCAGTAAACTAGGAAGGTGGCATAACATAATGTGTATGTAGGGTGTTATGGGGTTTACTTTGGCATATCCAGGCCCTTTCAAACTGCAAAGCAGAAGAACCCATTCCTTTACCTACAGTGAAAAGGATAAACATATAGTAATGTTATAGAAATAAATATTTCAGTCAGAGTGTATAGTGGCAGCTGACATAGACTGTCTCAATATATTGACGGCCTTATTATTACCTTGCTTGGGAAATCCTGCACATCTTTCTCAGATGGACTCCAACTTCCAAACACATCATAAAGTTCTTTGAAATCCTGTATATAATAGACATGCAATATTAAAAAAAAAAAAAAACAAAGCAAATAACTAAATGAAAAAGCAGGTGACAAGTTAAAATTCTGCAAGATTTAGAAGGAAATCAACTCCAAATAATATATTTGTACTTACTTTCCACAGTTTGGTCACCTTTTCACAGACCTCAGGAGGTAGAAAGGAAGAGAATCTAGAGGGGAGGCTTGTTAACAGTTTCTTCTTTTCATTTCCCATAAGAGATGTCCAGTCTAAATTTCCTTGTTTGTCTGTCCAAATTGACAGGGATACACCACCTTCTCTGACAGCTTCAAGGAATGTTTTCAGATGTATTCCTCTCTGCTCTTTACTTGATTTCTTGAAATCATCTCTCTAAGTATCAATAAAATCTATTCTTTATGTTCACGATAAATGTACAAGAAATTAAAACAGATTGCTGTTGTTCAAATTTGCTTTAATTTACACTGTAGACTTTACACTAAAGGCAAGTCTTTATTTCAGTTACCTCATCCCAGTTAATAACATCATAGATAATTCCCTTCTCTAGAATATCTGTAATCCGTAGAAACATGTGGAGCTCATCAATCATGACCCTTTCAAGTGGTATGTCGAAAAGAGGCTGTGCACGGCAGCCGGGATCCTTATACCATCCAGGGTTTAAATTTCGTTTCATTTTCAAGAAAAAAGTCAATGGCTTGGTGAGGTCATTCCTGTAAAATAATAGAAATTAAATATTAATGAGAGTTGCAATTGTTGAGGCCTGTTTGGTAATTGCATGAATGGCTACATCCAGTGATTGAGAATTTATTGTGTAAGTATTTATGTATATCACCTTTTAAAGTAAATTATGTATTGTCACTGAAAGCCCCACTAGGGAAGTGTCAATAAAGTTATAGTATTTGACTCACAGATATTACCTTTCTTCATTACTACATGTGCACCAAATACATGAATTTTTGCTTGTGGCAGCCTTCATACCCATACAGAGCAGAAGGAACTGGAAGAAAAAAAAAGATATATGCAACAGTGAATAATTAATTTTTCCTGAGAATGCCTTATATTGAACTTGAAAAACTTGTATTGCAATATTAATGACATTATTTTTATTCAAAGAATTTTTTACCTTTTTTTCTATGCTTGAATTAATGATGAAGGGATTGATAATTTATTATGAAAAGTGAAACTAATTATAATTACTAGCTTTTAAGAGGGTACAGGTTAAAAAAGCATAAACCACATACATGTATGTGCTCTTCTCAAAAGGTGGTTACTGGATTTGCTTACCTTGTAGTCACCACCAAGATAGAGCTGTATTTTCAGTTGTTTTCCATCTACTTCTAGGACTTTTTCTTTTGAGAGGGAGTTAACTTCTTTAATGACATTTTGGAGACTGGTTTTTAAAGTATCATAGTCCTCCTTACATTTAACCACTGAGATTGTATGATTTCCTGGACAAATTAAAGGTAAACAATGTTTATTTAGTAATAAATGGCATTCCCTTCACTAGAGATGCTGCCAAATGTGCACATAAATATATTACCTGAACTGGACATGACAGCCTGCCCATCATCCAACAGTGAGAACGAAAAAACAACAAGGCCACTGTTGTGGGTTAAAGCAGCTCCGTCTCCACTGAGCTTGACCTTGTGAAAGAACATTAAACTAGCCTTCTAGTAACATAGTCCTTGGATTAACAGTGGAAATATGAAATGAATTTTTTAATGGAAATAAAATCAAAAGATATGGTAATATTGAAAGTACCTTGAAGACTTTATCCTCGGGAGCTTCAATGTTATTAACTTCAATCTAGAGACAATATATTCATATTTATATGTAAAAAGAGAGAAAGAGAGAGAGAGATCAAGTATTGAAATTTGTATAACATCCTAAGACAGAACTGACTGCATAAAAAGTACCTCCTATAAAAATTTATGCACTACTAAACAAGCCATAATACACACATTTATTGGTGACTGTCTCCATGCAGGCAGAAATTAATGGTTCTGATTAAAGATATATTTTGTCCAAAAGTGAAGTGCCCTAGGCACCACATCATTATATGGCCACCCTGTTAGCTAAAACCTAGAATCTATGCAGGCAATTAATTTTTTGGTTATGAAGGAAAAGTATTGAAATCCTCTATGGTCTCCTTTGCCAACAATCTCATTGCCTGGAACAGTTTATGGATGACTGTTAACATCTTACATGTCTCTGAAGTTGCAGCTTCAATAGCTGTTTGAAAGACAACTCTGCTCCTGGTGCTTTCCCTGGTGACCTCTGAATGTCCCACAAACTGTCTAGGGATGCCTGGCACCCTTCAACTATGTATGATCTGGAAAGATCCTTTCCACCAACCACTTGGGACATTTCATGATAACCCTCAAGTGAGATACAAAACCTGGCAAAATATGAATAGTTTATTTCATAGGGGAAAATTGATGTTACAGAAAAAAAAACAAAAAACTGATGTGATTTGGAGTCAAGTATAACTCTTAATTGGTATTAAATTACCTGTTCAGTATATAAACCAGGTGTTTGACCTTAGTTTTTTCATCATCTGGCAGTGATTCATACTTCCTCTGTTTTAGGGGAACCTGTTCATTCTGAGGAGTGGCTCCTGATAGAGATGGTTTATCTTTGTTGCTTTCTATACGATCTGTGGAGGCTGTATGACCAAAACAATGACTTGCTTCAATTGTTGTTCATGCAAAACTTATTTTTAACTCATACAGAACACTAGTACCTTCTCCCTTGAAATGAATGGTTATTGCCTCTCCAGTTTCTACATCGTGCAAGTTTAGACTACCAGGAATTAGTCCATAGGTCTCTGCAAACCAGAGTACTGCTTCACCTTTGGTTCTGGGCAATGTTAATAAGTTAGGATAGCAAAATTAATAACGTACAACTATATTTCCACATTGTTAATCAGTTTAGGTTAAGAAGCTGAATATTTCATAAGTTATTTCGACTCTTTTTAAAAGTCAATTTTTTGGTCAATTACAGAATTTATTTTTCAAGAGATTGTATGCCATGTTTTACAGTGTAACTTTCTCAGTTATACCTGGGCCTTTCTTTCTGGACATCCTATGGGTGAATGTCTCTTGTAGGTTAGAGTCTTAGGGGGTTCTTGCATATATGGCCTTTGATGTGCTGCTGTGATGGGTATGGTTTTCAAGCAGGTTACTCTAGGATAGGGTACATAAATCAGAGTGTTTGGGTCTAGAATAGGGTATCATTTTTCACGAAACTGACTGTTGAAGACTTTATCTAGATTTAGGAAACCAGGAATTGCCATTATATTGTGGTATAAGGTTTTGTTTTGGCTAGACTGTGCTAGTGACCTCAGTAGTTTCTGGAAAACAGCTATTCTAGGATAGGGGGGATTTGGGGAGTTTAGTCAAGTATAGGGTAGCAAAATTCAGCCTAACTAGCTCTCGTATAACCTCAGGGTTCCAGGATCCCAGCAGCATATCCTCACCCAGAGATTCCTAAAGTACCCACCCGGGTTAAGGTAGTGAGTTTGTGATGGATTCTTGTTATTTCATGGGTTAACAGACCATCTCATACTTCTAAAAACGAAAATATTTTTACCTTATTTCTGTCAACTTTCTTCGTGCTTGCCTCTCTGATACATTTTGAATTTTTTGCCCCTTGTTCCCCAACCTATCTATTAGCGCCGACCTCCTCTCTAACTCGACTTGCTGTACCAAGACCTCGTACACTTTTCTGCTTTGTTCCTCCAACTGCCTGTTAAGTTCAACGATTTCTGTCTCCAGTTCTTCTCGTTTTTGCTTCAAATCATCAATTACATTCTTTGGCATACTTCCAATTTCGGCTTCTTGTATGAAAAGTTCATACACTTTGTCGCTCTTAAGGCGATCTCTGGCTACTTTCCCAATAAGCCTTGAACTCATTTTCTTTGCAAATTCTTGAATGCTTTGATAAAGACATTTCGCTATTCTACATTTCGATGCTGGCAACAGAGAATAACCCAGAGTTTGTAAAGTGCCATTAAGGGCAGCAAAAGCGTCCGATTTAGAAGAAATTTTTCTCCACTGCCAAAGCCCTTCTCCGCTAATTTGAATGATAGTGATTTTTCCGTCGAGCGTTTTTAAGCTTGGTGGAATCACGCTGATCTTCTCTGCGCTGAGGAAAGCCCATTCAGGAAAAGTTTCGGCATAATCAGTCATTTTCATAGAGTCGCACTCGAAATATTTAGGCCTTTTATCACTCTTTAAAGCTATCGCAACTTTTCAAAGCTAGCTGTCCAAAATGACTCCCAGGAAAGATGAACTGAAGGGAAAGCTCACTGAAGAAACACTGACGTTAACCGTTCGCGACTCCTTATAAATGTTTTACAAAATGTTCCAGAATATTCCAAGGATCTGTAATACAACTATTTTTAGTACTAACAAAATATGCTGACTAAGAGAGGGTTCTCGAAAGTTCCATTAAGAGTTCTTAATGAGTCGTCATAAGCGTTCCAGAAACTTCCTCAGTTCTATTTTTATAATTCAGTGACACAAAGCTTTCTAGAAAATACGAGCACTCTCCACAACAAAGTAAATTGTGTTTTTAAAAATGTATTTATCATGGCTTACGTAACCTTTTCTTTAGCTATTCATCCGCGTCTTACGACCGTCCATACGCCCTCAAAATTAAATAATCAGGGACTAGGGATTGTTAGTTTCTCTTAGAAGTAGTTTTTTTTTCGTATACGAACATAGTTTTGATTGGTTAGTAGGGTGGTTTTTCTTGCTTTTTTTTTATTATTATTATTACATTTCCGAGTTTTCATTCCTTTAAACTACCGTTCCTATCAATTTTTCCGATGAATGCATAATAAAGAGGGTCGCATACGGCTTGTGTTGACACACCCCAATTGTGGTTTCTTATTGAATGATAAATGCTTTATATTCGTTTGAACGGGGTAACGAATTAGAATATAACTTTCTTTCTGTTGTTTCTGTGCCGCGTGGATCTTTCCTCGCAAATAAACATGTTTCGTAAACACGTACATTCGTCATTCAAGTTTCCCGCTAATTGCGCGTGCTTCGCGCGAGTACAATCGGCATTGCCGATATCTTTATTATTCAAATTACAATCGATCGGTAACTGTCGGGCGATCTCCGCGGATCAGG
>NC_142527.1:25505200-25570200 GCF_964205215.1 Stylophora pistillata | reverse complement strand
ATACCAATAATTTTGTGAAACATCGTCTGCTCCAGAGAACACTAAGATCACAAGAAACAATTGTATACCATGCAATATGCAAATAATTCAAAATTCTCAAATTCTCGGAAATTTTATCGTCTCTGTCTCTCTGACGGTCGCTCTCTCTCTGTCTCTCTTTCTCGCTCTCTCGAAAGAAAAGAAAATAACTTAACGGCCACTTTTTATCCCTTTCTCGATTCGTCAGTAGCGTTGGACGAGATTAGAGATATGAAACTCGAGTTAAGAAAGAAAACAAATTTTCCTCGTATGTCTTCGTGTCTTAGATCAACAAGACAAGCTATGGAGAGGAAGCTTTACATCATCAAGCTTTCCAAAACAGAGACAGAATTGGTGATCGAGTAAAAAAACATCTAAGCAAGGTAATTTGGCTTGATGGCTGAAAAGTTTTGGTACGTTTTGTACTTCGACTGTACATGCTTAACAAAATCTATGCACCACCTGCACCACGAATTTGCGTTTCAAATCTTCTGGATCGAGCAGCAATCTTCAAACTAGTGAAGTAATCAGAGAAACTTTTAAATGATCCACACAACAATGCTAACCTAAGCTGACATGGCTATGTTAACAAAACAGATATCGTTTTACCTTCAACTTGTCTCCTTCTGAGTTTTGGGTGAAGTCGACCGACCAAAACTATTTCTAAGAAATCGCGTGATATTAGTTCCCCTTTTATGGCCTTATTTGGCTCAGCCAAACAAAACTATGGCCCGATGATTGGCCCGGTGACCAACCCCACCCGTGTCAACAATCATTCACTTGACTCTGATGATGACTTCCGCACAGGTTGTCGAAACGTCAGTCACTACCACCGACAACAGTCCTTCTCAGGACTACACTCACCCGGACGATCAGACTACACCTTCACCCGTGTCACTTTATGTTATATTAACGTATGCTGTCGAGGGTAAATACAGCTGCTTATTAACACAAACTTTGATAAACACTACAGAATACTGAACAACCGTAGGCTTGATAATTACAGGAACATCCGGTTGGCTAATACTCAACCTTCAGTTAACTGTAACAAAGCATACATTTGGTTGGGTTTCTTAAGACCATTAATCTGTTGAATACAAACTTTCAACTGATGAAACACTGCAGAACGCTAAAACAACCGTAGACTTGTAATTACAGAGACATCCCGTAGATTAAAACTCAACATTCATAACTGTAACGAAACTTATATTTGCTTAAGTTTCTTATGACCTCTAAATATCAAAGTTTACTGTCGAGGATAAGTAGAGCTGCTGGCAATGAAACTTTTAACTGATAAAACACTACTGAACGCTGAACACCCAGTTTGCTTCATAGTGACAGAGACGTCTCCGTTTGGCTAATAGTCAACCTTTATAACTGTAACAAAGCATACATTTGGTTCAGTTCTGATAAATCCTTTGAAAAAAAAAAAAACTTGTAGTACAAATACTGTAAAAAAAATCTTAACGATGACTCCCTTAAAATAGCCTCGGTCTGGCAGTTCTCTGTCCCTCAGTCCTCTTTAATATTTATCTCCTGATTGGCGAACACGTCACTGTAACGCCTTACGTAACCTTTCAGAACGAGAATGTGGCTCTACCAATACCTCACACACGCGACAAAAGTACGTCGGGCCTTTCTCATTCGTGCAGCCATATCTCAGTTTGCTATGGTTGTGCGCATGCGTCAAGTACTAGTCAAGCGACAATCTCTACGTAAGAGTACCTCTGCACTGTCCATGACTGTGACGAGAAGAAAAACCTCTCCTCCAGCACCGTCAGACATGCGCAACAACAGATGTCCGAATAATTGCTGCGTGCATGATGGTTAATATTTTCAATTTTCATTATGTATTACATTCAGAAAATGCCACAACATAAGGGCAATGTTTAAATCCACAACAATAGTGGCAGAAAGGTAAATTTTACGCTACCGTTAATTGTGCCTATTGGGGAAAATTTTTTACGGTTAACTTTTAACGGCTAAAAACTGTCCACTAACGGTCCTAACGGCTAAAAATTGTCCACTTCTACGCCAGACCACCGAGATGCTCTTTTTAATGACTACGCATCCGCCAACAGCAATCACGGAAACGGTCTCTATTTCATTAACCATTATTTATGACTTAACCATTTATATATGACTCAACCATTCATATATGACCATTTCATTAACCATTATGTTTGCCAAATCCCTTGAAGCTTGGTTTGTTCCAACTTCATTGGTTGCGCGGCCTTCTTTCAGCTGACAGCGCAATTTTTTTGCAGCTGATGAGCAACAGCCTTTGCCGAATCCTTTGAAGCTTGCTTTGTTCCAACTCCATTCGTCAACCTCCTTTCAGTTGACAGGGCAATTTTTTTAGCTGCTTGAGCAACAGCCTCCTTTGTAGCTTGTCCCAATGCATCTATCGTAAAGGTCAATGCTTCAAGAGTTCCAAGGCATCCAATCGCAGACAGCATGTTTATTACTGAGTCCTTTACCCCATTCACCATTACAGATATTCTTCACCACTACAGCGAAATCTAGTACACTTCGTAATCCAGGAATCGCAGTATCTAAAGCTTCTCTAATAGCAAGCTTTACCGTGAACTTTAAGGCATATGCAATCTAAGATACTTTTGACATTTTTGCTGAAGGTTGCTGCGAAAAAACATGTAAGGCAATGAGTTAGTCGGTCATAAATACTCTGGAATATGGTGACGGTTAAGTGGACTTAAATCTTTCAGGTAGTGTGCGCAAGGCTGCAATTCAATTAGCTTAGAGAAGGGTAAAAAATTGCTCTTCGAATGAAATAAAGCATACCCTTAGTCGTTCTCCAAGGTTTTGACCTACAGGATCGATCACTATTTAGAAGGGGGGGGGGGGAGAGCTCGTGTAAACTTAGGTATTCCTTATTTACTTTTTCCTGGAGTCTAGAAGGTGAGTTTGTAAAAAAGACATATGGCTCACTTTTCACGAGTGTGATGTGTTATCTGTTTAGAACTTATTATTTTTAAACTTTTTGACGGTCTCCTGATGAAGACGCACTCTTTTTGCAAAGCCGTAATTAATTTATCCGTACTTAGGAACGCGGGGTACAGGTTGGGGTGGGGGAGGGAGGAGTGTGTTTCAACTCTTCCGGGGCGACTCCTCAGCTGGGGTTACATAACGTACTTCCTTGAAATACACAACGGGAATCGTTCGCGTTCGACGAACAAAGGCCAAAGGTTCTTGTAAATTTGTGCATCAAGAAAGGGAGCGACTAGAAACACAATGCTTTTGTTTTACTTTGTTTTGTTTTTAATCGCCGTCTCCATTTCACCTTGTTCTTCTACTCTTTCGTCGCGTGCAGATGTGAAGATTATTGAGGTTTCTCAAGTTCATGGAGCAGACAACAGCACGTGTTGGAATGAAACTACAGTTCCTTGTAAAACCTTGAATTACGCTTTGGAACATATGTCCAATTCAACGTTTGTGCGGCTACGATCAGAGAAATATTCCTTTAACCTAACGGAACATTTCAACTTTACTGGCTTAAGAGAGATTGGACTTATTGGAGACAAAGAAGCTGTATTCGTTGACTGTTTTCAAAACGGAAGTCTCTCTTTCGTAGAAAGCGAAAACATTACGTTGGAAAGAATTTCGCTTAGTGGTTGTGGAGGTTTGCATAACAGCACAACTGGTGAAGCATTTGGAAATTATGCTCGAATACCATTCCTATCGGCTGTTTATCTTTCTGATTGCAAGGATGTGATTGTAAATAACTGTAGTGTTGTTCAAAGTCCTGGGATTGGCTTGAATATGTACGATGTGGGAGGTGAAGTCCGCATCACGCATTCCCGGTTTGAAAGCAATCATCCACTCAAATCCACACCGGAGGATATAGCGATTGCTGGAGGTGGTGTTTACATCGAGTTTACCCTCAAAAACGAAACCAAAATGTCGGCATTTCCTTCCGATCTTGAGAAAACACCGCGTACATTTGATAGTGACAGCGTTTACACTTTTCACAATTGCATATTCAGAGACAACCTTGCGAAAGATCAGAGATTTTCAACTTTTATCGACAATCCACATGGGAATGATCATATACCCTTTGGAAGGGGAGGAGGATTGTCAATATTTGTGAAAGGTGTGGCACAAAATAACCTCATTCAGATAACTCACTGTTATTTTGAAGACAATCATGCTCTCTGGGGAGGGGGAATTTTCATCGAGTTTCAAGATGAAGTGCAGAACAACACACTTGAGGTAAAGAATTGCCATTTTATCAATAATAATGCCTCTTACGCAGGCGGAGCCATTAGGAGTGGTACAATAGCAAACAGTGACCATCAGCAGTTACTTCCAAACCAAGTGATGAGCGAGGGCTGTTTGTTTACAAATAACAGTGCGGTTCTTGGTGGTGGAGTCTCACATCATGGAATTGGCTCTTTGCTAAAAGTAGAGAACAGTAAAAGCCTCCACATCCATTTCTCAAAGTGTCAGTGGACCAATAACAGGGCAACAATGGGATCTGCCATTGGCCTTGCTGGTGGTGCACTTATCATTGGTAGTCAGGACTTGACTTCAAAGGGACCTAGGCTTGTTCACAGCATTATTCTTCAAGACTGCAATATCACTAACAATCCAATTGTGTTGACAGAGGACGGAGATGTCATTGGTCAAGGAGCAATTTATTCGTACTCAATCCCTGTCATCTTTCAGGGAGTTGTAAACATTGATTCTAATAACAGTACTGCTATGGTGACCGAGAATGTTATGCTACACATTGTTGGTAATGTTACCTTCCGAAACAATACGGGTGGACAGGGGGGTGCTTTGGGATTGTACGGCACTTCAGTTATAATGCTAATGCCACACAGTAACCTTAACTTTTTTGACAATGTTGCACTGCAGCAAGGAGGAGCTATCTATGTTAGAGATTCTGGTCCACCTGTCGTGGCATTTCATACAACTGAGCTGAATACTCGGCCATGTTTTATTGCCTATAACAACACCTTCAGTCTGGAGGGAGTCACCACATGGAAAACCAAGGTCATTTTTAAGGGGAATAAGGCTTTGGCAAGTGGCGGTGGAAACTCTGTTTATGCATCAACTCTCCAAGGATGTCGCCAAGCTGGACAACCTCGTATAAATAATGAAACTCTTGAGTGGCACAATGTCATTGAGTATCAAGATGATATGAGCCCTAAAAAACAGATCTCTACAGATCCTGTGAAAATAAAACTCCATGATAGTGAATGGAGGGTTTCTCCCAGTGAGGTTTTTAATGCTTCTGTGGAACTTATTGATGAAAAAAATAGCACAGTATTTGGCATTGTCAACTTAATTATCACTGATAACAATGGTGGTGGTGGTGATGTGAAACTTGGTACAACTTCTAACCTGTTTCTCATTCAAGGCAAGTCATCCAAAATTAACAACTTGCATCTTTTAGGAAAGGTGCGTAGCAAGTTCAAAGTGCAAGCTAGTACAGTTGCAGGTCGAGTTGTCCAAAATTCCTCTAGGCCAATAGAATTACAACCTTGTCACCCTGGCTTGAAACAAAAGGATGGTAGGCGCAATTGTATCTGTTTAGTTAAAGAGCCTGGTGTTTCAAAGTGCAGTGCTGATTTCAAACATGTGTTCTTAAAAAGAGGATACTGGGGGGGGAAATTAAAGGAAAATGAAAGTGACTTCATTACATATCCTTGTCCACCAGGTTATTGCAACTTTTCTAAACATGATGCAAGCTTTCAATACAACTCCAGAACTCTGTGTGTTGAAGGCCGCAATGGCTCAAGTGTTTTATGTGGAGCATGCAAAAATCAGTATTCTGTTATGTTAGGAAATGAAACTTGTTCACATGACTGTAAAAACACCGATCTGTGGCTTCTTCCGGTTTTTTTCATAGTGACACTGTTCATGGTATTGGTGGTGCTTCGTATCCAGTTAGACATCTTCACTACATACCTCAATACTTGGTTGTATTCCTACCAAATAATTTCATTTCTTCTTCAAAAGGGACAATACCTTGACCGAGTTATTAAATTTGTTATTGGCATCGCTAATTGGAGAGTCAAAGGCGTTGGAACTTGTTTTTTTTCAGGAATGACTAACCTTCAAAAACTTGGTGTTAATTATATCCTTCCTTCGTATGTTCTTCTGATACTTCTTATTTTGGCCAAGATTGCAAAGTGCCGCCCTACTTGTTACATAAATAGGAACGTTTCTCAAGCCTTGTGCACCCTATTGGTTCTCTGTTATACAAATGTTACAATGATTTCTTGCAACATCATTCATTATGTTCCCATACAAGGAAGATGGGTGCTCTATGCAGATGGTAACATCGACTTCATAAGAGATTGGAAGACACACTTGCCATTTACCATCATTGCTTGCCTGTGGTTCATCCTTTTCATCATATTTGTACCATTGGTTCTGTTATTCACTCCCTGGTTCTTGCGGCATTTTCAATTTTTGAACAATTTCAGGTTATTTTTTGACACCTTCCAACAGTGCTTCAAAGATAGATATAGGTGGTTTGCTGCATTTTATTTCCTCTGCCGCATTTACATCTTGTTTATTGCCCTGTTTTTTCCATTCTCACCTTTGAAGAGATCTATCCTAGAGGTTTCTTGTGTCATAATTGTGGTGATCTGCCTCTACCTTCGGCCGTATAAGAGTAACAGGAATGGCAACGCAAATTACAACTGGTTGAATACTCTTGATGCTGTGCTTCTCACAAACTTGTGTTTTGTTGTCATATTCAGTTCAAGCATCATCAGTGATGCCTCGGATTCTGTTCAGCTTTGGCTAGAGAGAACTGTCAATGTCTTGGCATATGTCCCACTTGCCTACCTTCTCTGCCTTGTCTGCTATTATGGATGGAATTTCTTTTGTCCAAGGAACTTGGACTTTGATTACCAACGAATGGTACCAGAATCTCCCTCTTCTACTGAAAGTACTCGTCAAAGCCATGCACAGCCCATTTAGAGTCATAATGTTCATACACTGGTCAAACTGTTTGAGAAACTAAATATCACACTCCAATTTAGTGATTTTGCTCATATCAGGGAGCTTCACTAGGGTGAAAAATTTGGGAGTTGAGCCACAGTACTCCGTATTGAATCTAATTTTTATGAGGTCATTTATTTGCAGGCAACACTATGCCCTGGACTGATTGCTAGAAACTTTTAGAAACTAACTGTATTGAAGACCAGATCTGAGAAAGGGCTAGAAATTGTGCCAAGCTATGCTTTGGTGTAATGTGATAGCCAAAAGGCAAGGTAACGTGAAGGTTTTCCTAGTAAAACATTTTTGTCAAAAAATACAAAAAAGAAGTAATGATGACTGAAATATTAAAAAAAAAAAAAAAAAAAATTAAACAAGATGTTAGGTATCAGAATTATAATTGCAACATGGAGACCAAAAATAGTTTTGCCATTTTCATGTTGTGAATATAGAATTGCAACCACCTCATTGAAGATTCTGCGGATTGAAAGCTTTTATTCAATCATTAAGATTTTAGACTGTGGATGAAATGGGCTTGGAAAAATAATACTTACCAGATGCTTTTATCTCTACTTATTGCTGACTTCATCTTAAAAGTTTTACTTTTTGCTAGACCTTGGGATTATTTTATTATGACAGAGGAAATGAATTTTCTTTTTTTCTTTTTTGTTTTTTTGGAGAGCCCATCAGAATAATAGAAAGATGTGTCATTGTCCAAAAATAACTGTATTTTAATTTTTACATTGATTTAATTTTACCAATGAAGATAAAAGTGACAATAATTCACTAATCATTTTTTTCAGACATTTCATAGAGTCCTACAGTTACGATGAAATGATCTATTTGTACTTCTCTGGTTTTCTTTGTGTATTTCATGTTTGTAATCATATTAGAAAGGGATTTGTGAGTTGAACATGGACAAAGTCACCCAGCACTACACAACTTCAAGGGGCAATAAGCCTGTGAGTGTGATCTTTCATTGCTGGTTAATAAATTTATCAGCATCTTAGCAAATATTTTTTCATTTAATTAGAGCAATGTGTTATTATTTTTTGTGTGTATTTATCTTTTTACTTGCTGATCAGACCTTAATGATAAAGAGAAATACCTTCAAGTCAAAAATTTATTTATAGAAATGTGTTATTCTTTTTTGTGTATTTATCTTTTTACTTGCTGATCAGACCTTAATGATAAAGAGAAATACCTTCAAATCAAAAATGTATTTTTATGAACAATTTTTTGTGCCTCTAAGATGATATAAAAAACTAATATAATTTTTTTTTTTTGAGAAGAGGTTAGTTGATTTTTATCAGTGAAATTCTGAATACATTTTAAGGCTTTAATGTATAGTATAACATTTTTATTAAAGATAATGCATGAGGGATTCCGTTTTAAAACCCTTTCACTCCCAAGATCTCATTAGAAATTCTCCTTACTTGTCTGCCATGTAATTCTTATCATGTCAGTTCAGAGAATTTGGTTTTGGATCAGCAAATTGAGTAATCCCCTTATTGATATTTTCCTTTATTCTTATATGCCAGTTGATATTCTATTGATGTTGTAGGGAGAAATTATGTCTTGGTCACTTGTGGGAGTTGAAGGGTTTTAATAAACACAGTCCTAGGATATCTTTGTATTTGTTGAAAGCAACCATTTGTAATTGTACTGTCGAATTCTTTTGTTTCATTATCATTCCTATTTCTGACTTCTAGTTGTTACACAGATCCTTGTAAAAGAATTTGTTGCTGAAGCGAGACGGTAGTTTATTTCTGTTAAGTTTACTTATTCTCACAACCTATTTGGTGGAAAGTGTATTAACCTTTTCACTTCCAAGATCTTATTTGCAATTCTCTCAACTATCTGCCATATAGTTCTTATATAATGTTAGTGTGGAGAATTTAGTATTGGATCAACTGATAATCCCCTGATTTTCCTTTTTCCTTATTCTCATTACTTGTCTGCTTAATGTTGTATTGATATTGTAAGGAGAAATTGTCTTTTGGTCGCTCATGGGAGGTAAAGGGCTAATTAATGGTGGGAAGTTACCAGATAATCATCTGCGGTACATCTTTGGTAATTTTATGATGTATTAAAGCAAGACTTTTAAGGCTTTTTTCTTTTCTTTAACTAAAATAGCATTGTAATCTTTAAATTAAAAATTAAAATAGCATTTTAATATGTCTAAAGGAATATTTATTTTCACCTCTGTTATGGCATTTTTAATCAATTTTTTTGCAAAGTCCACCCTCCATTTGTCTGTTTCATGTTCACTTTCTGAAAATTATCCACACTGATATTGTACACATCCAAGAGAGGCTTCGGAATTTGAAGTTGGTAAGGATTAATGGAAAGAAAACAAAACAACAACAAGAACAAAAATAAGACAAACAAAAACCAAACAAACCAAATCAAAATAATCAAACTATGTAGTTATTCTGAAGCTAGAGGAAGTGGGATAGTTTTTAAATAAATTTTCAAGTGATGAGCTTGAAGAAATTTGTCAACATGCAGCTTGAAGAAGGTGTAAAGTTGATGAAACTTCTTTTGTGGACTTCTAACCAACCCTCTTCTGATTTACTCGACCCAGTCTTCGGTTCCGTATTCCCCCGCCCACCATCACGTAAACAGATTATTTGAAACCGAAACAATTTATCATTATTCTGCATTTTAAGGTTCCAGACTTCCTAAAGGTTCATATTTATTGCGATGAAAATTTTTTAAATCTTCACGTTCATAAATATCTTAATATCTTTTAGTTTCCCTTCTTCCCCCCCCCCCCCCCCATGAAAAAGGCGGAATAATTGTTCGCCTCAAGCTTATTATTAAGCAGGGGTGTTCGTGATTTTGGCGCCGAGTCAAAGTAATTCGTTTATTTGATATTTTGTGATGTAAAAGACGTGCTGCTGGATAATCGAAAAAAATATCTTGGCAAGTTTTCGTTCGCATTTTATAACAATACTCGTAGCGGGCTCCTTGATAAACATTCTATAATTAACACACTTAATTACGTCAGAAGATCAAAGAGGCAGCTTCCCAGAGTCTGCATGGATGTCTAAGCCAATCACATTCTGGTAGCCCCGCGGTCAATTGCTCTGCTTAGTGATATCGCTAGCTATCTTTCAAATCCAAACATTCTTGATACGACTAAAAGAGTTTTTGGCTCTTTCTACTATTTGCGAAACAAAAATGACACAAGTGAAAGGTTCGAGTACATGTGTCTTGCCAAAAGTAAGTAATTCACTGAAAAGCATTTTTTTTCCGCACTATTCAGTGAGGATAAGGGCGAGCTTTCCTTTAATTACACCCGTACCGTGATTTGCATAGCAACGTACGAGTCGTGCTTCAAGTAGTTTGATAGCTTCTGTTAGAGTCAGAAACAAATTTATCGCTGCGATTGATTAGAAAAATTATTCGTTTGATAAGGGTTGCAAAATGAAGTTCCAAGGAAAGGTGTTTTTGATGGAAAGTAGGTTTCCTAAAGTGGCCTAAAATAGACACAGCTGTCTGCGAAAAAATGTGGCATTGAAAGACAGAAGAAAACAGTAACACTTCGGCTGCAAAATGCAAATAAAATTTTTTTGTCATTTTCTTGCTTTCTTATTTGTCATTTTTCAAGCGATTTATTGAGAACTGGAAATTTATGGATGGTGAAACGGCAGTAAATTTTGTTTTTAATCTTTTTAATATCTCCTGATTAGCATCGAAAACGTGGTTTAGCTTAATGTCTTGCCATAAAAGCAAAAACAAGAAACAAAATTTGGAAAGGAAAGAAGATGAGAAATCGCTTGTTTGTCGTATTTAGCGAAAGCTATAACTTCCGGTGTTGAAACATTTCCAAGCCACTTCCGCTTTTCAAAGCGACCGAGTTATGACTTCACTAATGGCGTCACGTCAAATTGGGAGTCCTATCCCACATCCTCCTAAGCGCGCTTGGAGCGACGACCAAACGTGTCAGGTAATACAGCTTAAATTAAAGACAGGTTTCACCAGGCCTGATCACAGCAACTGACTGCTTCATGTTGCATTTTGCGCAGCTGGACGAATCTGTAGTGACACCCGGCTTCGCTTACAACATCGCGAGGTATTTTCCTTCGGGAACTCACGCTGATAAAGAGAGGTGCATAGAACTCATGGAGAAGATTGGAGTATCATCAGATCCAGCAATGTGGTATTCAACAGGTGAGAAGCTCTTAGAGTGATAGGCTTAGAATTTCAAAGAAAATGTATTAACCTAATTTGTTGTTATTATTCTTCGCCCACAGCTCCGGTGTCTCCCGCGCGACCACGGAGCGTGCCGCCACGATGCACTCGTTTCCCGGAGAAGAGCAAACACAGTTCTACGAAAAACCCGGAGCTGTTTTACATGACCACTAATAAAAGGGAATTCGGAGGAAATTTTGGTCCGCCGGCAAGGAGTGCAAGGTAAAGGGATTTTTCATTTTATGTTTGAATTGCGCAAAATGCGGTGTCTTAGCAACGGAATGTGAACCTCGTTTAGTTTCATTGTTCTCTCTTTTTACGCAGACCAAGCACTTCCAAAATATTCTCAAGCAGAAATAGCGACAGTTCCACAACATATCGGACTGACTTTAGTTCAAAGAACGATAAAAAAGTAAAGGGAATTCGCACGGGTAGCTCATCTGGTAACAGAAGCAATAATCCGCACCCCTCCGAGGTAGGAATAGGGGAGATTATTTTAAATTAAGAGTAAATAACGATTAGAAACGTTTGCATTTAATGCAGCTGTTATTCTACGAATTGTTAAAGCTGATTTGCTCTATAATTTTCATTCCAAGGGTAACAATTAGTCAACGAAACGACATCGTAACCTCTTGAACCAATTGGTAGATTCTTTAGCATTAGTTACGAACGCGTAGCTGCGATGGCCGAGTGGTTAAGGCGTTGGACTTGAAATCCAATACGGTTTCCGTGCGTAGGTTCGAATCCTGCTCGCAGCGCATACAATTTTTATTTTTACTATTAGTTATTTTCTTTTACATTTACAAAAGTCTCTCCAATGATTTACCAGCAGCTTTCATATTTTCCGCATGTTTCTCAACTTTATTAATTGGGAACCTAATTCGCAGCTGATTAGCTTTAAATGTACTTTTTACCTCTTCATAAAAACAGAAGATATTTATAATTTTAAAAAGCCTACCTAAGCTTGATGGTCAGACTATCAAGCAGAATTAAAAAATTAAATCTTCCTGCTTGGAATTTGGGATTTATTCTGTTTAAATAGATAAATCGAGCAAAAACTGTTAATTCAAGCTTGACCCAGTTAAGTCTTAATATTCATTTCTTCTTATAAATTTTTTTGTTTCGATTCCCAAGGCGTTCATAACATGGAAATTCGCAAGCCGATTTCCATCAGTACTCTGTGAAGAGATTGACCCAGAAGCAATGAATGAAGTGTGTAAAGATGAACTTAAATCTACCTATCAGAGTGATTACACAGGAATTCCACAGGGTAATTATAAGGCCAAAAGTCCAAGCCTACAGTGCAATTAGTTATATGGCTTCTTAACACTAATGTGATTGGGTGAGAATCAGATCATTAGAATAACTGTGAAGTAATTCATGAGCAGTAACATACAGAAAAGATGCAACAAAAATTATGTGAAACTGATCACTTTTTATTTTTGCTTAAATCTGTAATTTAGCAAATGGTTACTTTTTTTTTGCAGTATAATATTTTTGAAAAAGTTTTTGGCAGAAAAAGTCTTGGGATTGATGGAAAATGGAACCCACCACCATGCTGTTTTTAAGAATTAAAGAGGAAAAAAATTCTGGTGGTTATATTCTGGTGGCAGGGTTTACTATTTTGATTTCTTGTGTTGCCAATGAACCAGAGTAGATTTTCATTGTGTATAGTGTTGTCTTATTTTTTGGCTACTTCTAGTTAAAAATTCTACCTGAAGTTCCCTTGTTCTGGGAGGTCTGTTTTAGTGAAAACTGTGAACTAGTTCTTGCAAAGGCTGCCCTCAGCCTGTGGCCTCAAATGTGAAGTCACACTTTATAACTGTATGGATCAGTCTTAACCCTTTATCATATAAGGGGCAAAATCACTGAATTGTGATTGGTCAAGACAGAGGGAATTTTTTTCTTAACTTTTGTAATTGCCACGGGCAGAATTACTTGAAAATGATTGGCTGAAAATCGCTTAGCAATGGCTGCCAAGGTAAACAAATTTCTCTTTGTTTTGTAACAATGGCATCCCGTTTTGCGCGAGATCAGTAAGAAAACATTTTCCCCCTTATATTATAAACAAGTAATCACATGGTTCCTCGTAAAATTTAGGATTAATATCACTTGTGTTTTCGGAAGTTGCAGAAATTTTCCTCGTTGCTGTGTGACTCGGGCCATTTCAGCAACTTCCGAAAACACACGTGATATTAATCCTTAATTTTACTCGGCCCCATACGATTACCTATACTTTTAATTAACTACCAATCTCTGTTAATTCTCCCCTTCAGTTGCCACTCACTTCCTTGTGGATTATAGTTACAATAATTTGATTTGGTGTTAGATCAAAATAACAACTTCTACCTGATTACTTTGAGTACTCTTATTGCTTTTTGCAGCATATAATGTAGGGGTATTAATAGTGAGAAGATACCTGTTCGTCACTTCTGGAAATTAAAGGATTAAGCTACTGCAATTATAGAATTTAAAATCATGTTAAAATATAGAACCATATCAGTAAAAATATCATAAACCAAAACTTTTTTTTAATCTAAATGTAAACACAGACTGCTAAACATCATTAATTACTGAATCATTCAACAAAGTTTTGCTGTCTGTTTCGAAAGTTTCAGAACCAATATTGCATTTATTAACAAAGCATAACAGCTTTTTTGTCCTCTCCTTTTTATTTTTTAAGGGGTGAACATTTGTACTGTGTTTGAGGGAGATCTTGTTCCCTCTTTGTACAAACCTCTAAATACACTGGACTCCACATCCCGGTACAGTTATCAGGTACCTGTTGTAAGGCCCACATTGTCGGCAAACTTTACTCGTTTTGGGTGCAACAGGAACAAGTATAAACCAGCTGTGGGTGCAGGTAAGTCAGGCAAAGCATGACATTGTCTTCTGATAATTTTCCTTCTTAGCTGTGGAATTCACTCAAGATACTTTTGTATTATAAAAGAACAGAATTCAAAAAAAAAATTCAAAGATGGACAAAGTTAACATTGTTATTTACAACACATTGCATCTTATAAACAAAGTACCTTTAAAAATAGTATTATCAATGGTACTTATTATTAGTATCATGACCATCATAAAAAAGATCATTACTTTTATTTTTGTACAGGATTATTATATAATTATTTTTTATTTTTGTTCAGGACAATTAACCCTTCAATTCACAAGATCTAGTTGTTAATTCTCCTCTCCTGTAATTCAGTTATGAGAATTTGGTGTTAGATCAAGGTCGCAACTTCTCCCTGATAAGTTTGTTCTCATTACCTGTTTGCTGGATAATGTACAGATATCATTGAGAGAGCTTACATGTTAATCACTTCTGGGAGTGAAAGGGTTCGACATTTTTTCTTTCCTTTTACTTGTCAAGTTCCTACAGTATCCTACAATTCTCCGCAAATGCATCTTTATGGACAGACACATTACTCAAGAGATTATGTTGACAAGTCTGCGGTTCTTAAGGTCAGTGCTGTTAAAACCTGATGACATCATCATCACACAGGAAGCAAACGCCTAATTGAACTAACTGTAATTTAACTTTTATGTTTCAAAATTTTGTGTTTAAGTTCATTTTTTCTTTTAAACTGAAGTTTGAAGTGCTTCCTATGAAACCATCTTTGGCAAAAACAAATGGTCAATTCAAGCACATCCAAAATAATCAAAACTAAACAAAATAAAATAATATCAAGCAAGTTGAAAGAAAATAACCATAAGATTATATAAATAGTAATGATAGGGGCCCTTATATTTTGTACTTTTTATTGAAATATTCCTTGTCTGGAATGCATTTTTGCAGCAAAAAAAAAGATGTAGAATGCATATAAAAGGAAATAGTGAGTGGTTTGTATGATTATGAAAATGTCATTAAAGGATAATCTAATCTTATTTGATAACTCTTTCAATTTTATAGGAAAAATCAAAAAATTACCAGCATGCAGCAATTCCAGCATTGGATGAGTATTTAAAAACTGCAAAGCCACATGGTAAGAGTCTGCCAAACAATTTGCTTGACAAAAAGTGAAAAAAAAAAAGTAAAGTCTGTTTACAAGCCTAGTGGCCCATTAGGCCGGTGCTTAACTCCGGTTTCTGTAGCATGAAGTGACTAGGAGTATTTCTACTCCCCCCTGGATGGGATGCCAGTCCATCGCAGGGTTACCCCCAGCATTAAATTGCCGGTACCCATTTATACACCTGGGTGAAGAGAGGCACTGTGAGAGTAAAGTGTCTTGCCTAAGAACACAACACAATGTCCCAGCCGGGGCCCGAACCCGGACCACTCGATCCGGAGTCGAGCGCACTAACCATGAGGCCACCGCGCCTCCCACCAAAAAACAATTCAATTATTTTAGTTATTTAATAAATAAAAAAAAAATTTGACCTTGTCACCTGATGAATGCTAGCAGTTGAAATGTTGCAATCAATACATTGGATAGTCTGACTCTACATTATGAGATAAATGATTAAAAGTTTCAGTTATCTACAAAACCACAATAAACAACAACATTTTTCTAAAATAATTTCAGTTGTTTATAACTTGATCCTTTTATTATCAAGTACATCTCCAAAAGACTCATCTTTCACCTTAGTGGCAAAGACTTTGGACAGCTTATTTCAAATATGTTTTTGATTAAATATTTTTTTTACTGTTGACATATTGACCAAAAACCTTTGTACTCTCTACCTCACTCACAGAAAGGGAAAGTTTGATGCAAAAATTACAGAGCTTAGCAACAAAAGACAGGCGTGAGAATCATTATCCACAGTGGCTTTCACAGTGGACAGGTCCTGTGTAAAACTGCCTCCTCAAGAAGAAATAATGCATTGCTGAAATCTGGAAAATGTTTGTTGATTTATTCCAGTGCAACAATCATTGAAATTTTCTTTTATTATAAATCCACTGCAATTGTTGTAAAAAGTGGTAAATTTTTCTTCACAATTCAAAGCAATGTGAATAGTTATGTCTCCACTTAACTTTTTTTTCTTACAGTCCAGGAAGATTACTGACAATCCTTTAACTAAGTGATGCAGTGATAAACAAGAAACAACAAAGTTGTTGTTTAGGAAAGTCCTTGCAGCTTTTTTATATATTTTAATTTATTTGGATGTTCAATTGGGAGAGTTCTTTCATTACAGTGCATATTCAGATCCTTAATTTAAGAGACTAAAATGTACATTTGATGAAAGTGAAAGCTTTCTCGTGAAAAAATAAATGAAAAATATTTATTGATTTTAAGTTATTTAAAACAAGTGGAAATTCAATGTAACATTTCTCTATGTCATGCAGTGAACACACTGTTATTGTATTTGTTTGATGCTCTACAGTTAAAAAGAGGTTCTTACTTACCTCCCGAGATAATTAGAACCTCATGTTACATGCTGTCACTTGATTTAAAAAAATACCTTGTCTTGATTCAGCTTAATTGTTCACTGAGTTAAGTTGATTTTACAGTTTGAAAACAGCTTATTAAAACTGATAGTGCTAGTAGTGTAGTGTGACTACAAAATGCTGGTAACTGTTGCAGCAAAAAAGAATACCTGTCACTAAATAAGAAACTTCAGTACATGTACTTCCAGGGCTTGACACTAATGGTAGCCCACTAGCCACAGACTAGTAAAAATTCAGTTTTGGCCAGTGGTTTTCAATTTCCACTACCCAGTTTGGCTAGTAAACAGACTGAAATAGTCGTAACATCTAAAAACAACTAAGATGTCACTAGCCACTTGGCTAGTAAGTTGAAAAGTTAGTGTCGAGCCCTGTACTTCAGAATTTCTAATTTCTTAACAAAAGCAATAAAAGAAGAGTGATGACAAACAGTGATGTTCCTGGTAGTTATCTACTTATCTAATTGTCCCCCAAAAGATAGGTAGTCCAGCACTCTAGAATATAAATTTACCACCTTCATTGACTGTGCAGAAGCATTTCACTTTGACATTCGTATCCCAGCAGTATGCAGGAAGTTTGTCAGTGACCGTAGACCTAGTAAAACAGCCTAGCCTGCCACAAGTTTCCTAAGGCTCAGTGGTAGACCTTCCAAAGTACTAATCAGTAGGTTGTATGTTGGACATCTATTAGGAGCACTCTCAGAATTACCACATTAAAGTTAATTACCACACATATCAATGGTATTTTCAATGTAACACTCCCTATCTAATTAGATTTTGTTTTCTTTCCTGATGTTTGTCCATTTCCTGTACAATCCACTATGATCTTTCCTGTGGCCACCATACAGAGAAAGGGAACAACTATCCAGATACCATTTGGAATGATGTATAAAAACACTGCAGACTTCCAGTCATTGTGGTTCACAAAGTGTTGTCCACCACACAACTCACTAGAGACAAGGAAATAGAAAACTGTTTTGGAAAATGTCATTGTGCTCACCATGAAAGCAACCAGCACTGATAGTCCAACTTTGCCCTTGTTATACTATGAGAAAAAAGACAAATTTCAAATACGTAATTTCCCACAAAAAATACCTCCACCCCATTGCCAGAATAGCAAATAAGCACCTCTCCATAAGCACTCCTCTTTCTCGTTTCTTGACCTTTTGATCCTCAAGAGAGACTAGCATCTAATTTTTCTTTACAATATCATGCACCCCTGAATCACACATTTAAGGTCACAAGAATAGATTGAGGATAAGATCAACAACCAAATAAACTTTTGATTGTTGAACAAATTCTCCTTGTAAGCACCTTAGGAAATATATAGAGAACAAAAATGGAGAATGTACACATTGATGTTAGACTGTAGAGGGTTAATAAAATAGGGAAGATGGAGTTCCATCATTTAAAAAAGAAACACCCTTGTTGTTTCTTATGAGTGAGAAATAACTGCAAAACAACTTACCATTATTAGAGCAATGATGTTAAGACACATTTCTGCCAGATTCATGCTAAGATAAGAGTAAAAGGAAAAATATTAGGTGCAATAATATAATAATTATGTAGAGTAAGAGTAAGATTGTAAGTTGAATCTAAAATAAAAGAATCCAACTGGGGTGGATCAGAGAATTGAGAAAGAGGGAACTAAAATGAGTCACTGCCTCTAATACCACAAATACCATAGCATGGCACTTAGTGAATAGAACTGTTCTAAAGACCCTATTTGAAAGATTAATGATAACAATAAATATAATTTAGAATAACAAAAAGTAAACAATTATTCAGAAAGGTATCATACCCTCCTTAATTAGTCTCCAATAATCGTGTTCAGTTTGTGTCATTTGGGAAAGTAGAATAAAATGAATGACGTGTTTTAAAAGAACGGCCACCATATATATGTGCACCATCTCCTTTCAAGACATTTAAAAGGGAGAGCGAGGGGTGGTAACAGGCAGGTTTTTGATGCTTGAGTCCTAAAGATCGTCGTGGCAATCTTGCCAATACTTTAAATGTAGTCTCCCCTAGAATGTTAAGGCAGATTAGCAATAAAACTATGCTTGTCAAGCTCAGGCCAGGAGAGCTCGCCAGATTATTGTACTACTGTCATTCTACTGTAATTACGTTGAAAAAACTCACAAGCTTTGTCCATATTTAAATGTGTCGTTCAGATCTGCGTATCTTTTGTCGACGTGGATGTAAATATTGTCTGAAACAAACAAAATCAAAGTATGTATAAATTTGATCCTATAACTGCGCTATACAACAAGCCACTGAAAACAAAATCAAACCGTTTCTTCTCTCTGCGTGACTTTTAGCTGAGTCATAGTTCAGTCTTTTTTTAAAGATTACAACTTACAATGCGGAAAGAGATAGTTCCATTTTCCTCCCGGTAGTGTGCGGGGTCGCAAAATCACAAACAAGGCGTCGATTGTGACAAGAATACTTGAAATTAAGAGCCAAACAGCGACCCAAAATGGAAGATTTCGCCCCGCCATCTGTTATACCTAACGATCTAGTTTTCTTGATCCCGGGAATTTGCGCAAGGTGGCGTGGGTAACGTTTTCTATTCTGGTCACGCAACGCAATACGTCGCGAGGCCATGAAAACTTCACGTTGAGCACGCAATATCCTTGGTAACTTCGATTAAAATTGCGTGACTTGGATGAATCGGTGCATGCAATAGATACTTACATGGCTCAAAAAGGAAGTTCCATTTTCCATCTGGTAGTGAATGGGGTCGTAAAAGTACAAACAAAGCGTCGATCGTGACAATAATACTTGAAATAAAGAGCCACACTGCTACCCAAAATGGAAGAATTCGTCCAGCCATAATGAACTTGAGCTGCTGTCTATTAAATGATCACGCAATGTATTGTGGGTCAGATTTGTGAGAGCAGCCTGTCACTCTAGTTACGCAACACTACGTTCTAAAATGTAATGGTTTGCACAAATTTGCCCAAAAGCTAAGAAGTGTTAAAAATATCTGAGCAACTAATTGCGCGGGGCAGAAAATTGGATCTAGTGAACAAAGTCGCGGCTTGATGGAAAGCTCTCTAGAAAAAATTATTTTGTAAAGAGACATCCCATATTTCATAACTGTTGCTTTAACACAGTTCAATTGAGTTGTATAATTATTATTTCGGTAAAAAATTGTAAAAGGAAAAGAACAGCCAAACAAAACAAATCAAACCACAACAGATAATTCTGTTTACCCTGCAGCTTTGTTAATTTTTTTTATTTCCTCAATTTTAAGAAACCCAACTAACAAGTTTTTAACCAGTTTTCCAACCTAGCAAAATCTAACATATTGAACATAGGCTAGCTACTGTGACTGACTTGGTACAAAATGTGTTGATATGTATTAAAATAAAGGTATGGAGACTGGCCAGGGGGAATGAGGAAATTTCATCCAAGGTTGGCTCTAAGTAGTTCAAGTTTAGATGGGGGGGGGGGGGGTGGGTTTGTTGTGCACCTTAACATCTATAGCTAATATCTGAAATATGCAAGCAAGCACTCCTTGAGGAGTATGATGCAAACTACTCAGCACTAGAGAAGGTGAACTGATCATGAGCTACAATAGCCCATTTCCGAATTACCCTTGGCCTCGTTTTCAAAACGAGTCCTTGTGCTCATCCTTTTATATGATCATAAGTTTTCATTCACATGCCAATTAAACTCATTTTCACAAGAATGGTTGAGCACCAGGCCTCGTTTTGAAAAAGAGGCCAAAAGTAATTCGGAAATGGCCTATTAACCAGGCAGAGAAAAGGATCAAATGAAAATACTGATACTGCTCTTGTAAACCACAGCGAGAAGCTTTGATTGATAGGCAAATTATCCTTGTCAGTACCAAAGGAAATGCATAGCAAAGGGTCAGGAGATTATGGCTTCCTGAGTTCAGTTGTAAAGTGTTAATGGGATTTTTTCTTCTTTTTAGATTGTTGACCACTTTCCATGCTGTGTACTAATATACTTCCTGTGGCCACCATGCAAATGAAAGGAACAAGAATCCAGATGCCATTTGGAATGATATATAAGAATACTGTTTTCCTCCAATCAGAATGGTTCACAAAGTGTTCCCCATTACACAATGAAGTAGAAACAAGGAAATACAACACTGTCTTGGAAAATGTCATTGTGCTGACCATGAAGGCAAGCAGGACTGAGAGCCCCGGTTTCCCACTGATTTGCTGTGAAAAATACAACAGATAATCATAATTAATAAGTGAGCAGAGTCTCCTATGAAAATGTGAAGCAATCAACATATAAACTGTGATGCTTTTGACCAAAATAGCACACTATATAGGTAGAGCAGGGCTACGAGTTCATCTTTTCATAAATTCCCCTGAATTCGCCACAAAAAATGTTATCAAAGGGAGGACATTACATGATGTACGGTACTATGAGGTGCAGCCAAGCGAGTCTGCAACAAATTTAGACCTCTGTGATGAGGATTGTTGTTGTTGATAAGCGTACAGACCATGCTAAAGCCACTGTCTATTTTTTTTTACTACAATTTCAACATCAAATAAAACGATCCTTTCAGTGCGTGACATGTTGAGTGACACTTTGACGCAAGCAGCATTGTCTGTACTCTTATAAACAATGGCAAATTGGCCAATCAGATTACGACATTACTGCTATTTGTGGTAAAAATTGCAATAATGGTCAAGACAAAAAGTATGAAGAGGCTCTGATGTCTGGTAGCAGAAAATTAATGATTCACAACAAAGTTGCTGAGATTAGATTAAAACAATTTCCGTCAATTGCCCAGCTGAGAAACATCTCTCATTTGAAATGAGCTGATCAATCTATTTGTATCAAAACCTTCCATATTGTAAATAACACCTTGAATCACTTAATAGTTAGACACCATAAATTATTATACCTCCTACTGCAAAGTTGATGGTTAGATTTAAATGCTGCATGTAATATTAAATGAAGAGTTTATCTCAATTTAATGAGTTTGACTTGATCACCGCTTATTTTAAGGTTACTGCCTATTTTAAAAGGAGTTACGGAATGGCGAGAGAGAAAAACAGGAAGACTGGAGATACTGGCCTTTTCTTTCATTTGACAATTTGACCTTGCTTCGATAGAGATAACCCCCAACAACAAAAAATTAGCGAAGAAGGTTCAACCCCCCTTGTCTTTTAGTGCAGAGGTTAACAGTAATGATGGCATAATAAGAGTAGCCTTGCAAATAACCCAGTCTAGTATTAATATTGTTCTCTCAGAGCATTTCATCAGAATCTTTCTTGGTAAAATGATACAAAGCAGATTTAATGTTTGCGAAAAAATTACTTTTTAAGCCTTGTTACCATTTGCTTCTATCCATATAAGACATTGTTGAAGATTGTTAAAGAGGTTTGCTTGTACCAACAAACAATACAAAACCCACTTGGAAAAATCTGAGAAGGGCTACAGTGTGCACTAAGCTTAGCAACTGACAGGCCCTCACATTTCCAAATTCACCATGCCCTCTGCTAAGGAGACAAGGAGATTTGAAAATCACATCATGCATCATCGGTAGCAAGGTCAATAAAATTGTCTTGCAATGTGTACTTACTATGGCTAAAACAATGTAGTTGATGAACACCTCTACCAGATTCATCCTAAGAGACAAAATGGTAAGTGACAGATGAATATCAACATCACTTCATAAGTGGTTAACTATAAGACACATCCAGGGGCCTAATGGTGAGTGTGTTGGATTTAGGATCAAAAGTTCCTGCTCCCAGCTCTGAATCAGTATCCTTTGAGGGTTTTCTAGCAAAAGACAATTTACTCTCACAGTGCTTCATTTGACCAAAGAATATGAATGGGTAGCTCTGAGCTGTCAGGGTAGCAAGATACAATTCTGGGGCAGCCTGAGTGGAACTTAAAAGGTCCAGGTTGGATACCTGGCCCAGTCAATTTGCTTTTGGAAAAGACTTTTTACTCTCACAGTGCCTCCCTCCACAGAGGAGTATTGATAAGCACCAGCAAACTGTCAGGGAAGCCTAACAGAATGCCTGAGGGGGGACCTATATTGGACTGGCATCCTATTTAGCATTAAATTTCTCCTCATTGTCTCATGCGATGCAAACCAAGATAATTAAGCTCCGAATGGATGAATCATTTGCTTTTCAAGCAGACTTTAACAAATGAACCACCATCAAATCCAATTACTTTGTGCCGCTACAGGAAGTAAGAAAGTCTCTAACAGTTATGAAAGTCACTCTCATATTCTGACTTAACCTTGAAAACCAATTCGCCATTTACAATTTAGCTTTGCCTACTGTGAATTTCAGTTATGCAAACTTACAAGCTTATTCCCTTGACAAATGTGTCCTTGAGATCTGAGTATCTTAAGTCAACTTGGAGGTAAAGATTGTCTGAAAGAAAAATTAAATAGAATGACATTGTAATTTAGTCAAGATACAGTTGGCTTTAAGAAATTTAAAACTTTGGAGTTTTTCAATGTTAGTAAGGTCACCTTTCTCCGTCGGCCCTAGCTTCTAAGGTTGAGGCGGTTAAACAATTTTTTCTGACATTAATCTTGCAAGAATGACAGATATGTACGTTTCCATTCAGATTTGAGAGTTCAAACAGGGTACAAAACATTTTGAACCCAGCTATCAAATGTAACATGTAGTATTCGCTACTTTTCTCTGCACTTTTGCGTGACACAAATATTTTCCTTCGCAAAGAGTCGTTTTATGCTTACAAGGCTGGACGATATGGTTCCATTTCCCTCCTGGTAGGGTATGAGGACGCAGGATGACAAACAAGGCATCAATCGTGCAAATAATACCAGAAATAAAAAGCCATGCAGAAACCCAGAAAGGAAGATTTCGCACCGTCATCTTCGAACAAACAGAAGCCAAGACAGTGGTGATTTGGGCTGCCTGTTCAGAATTGGAAGGACTGTGCTACGCCAAACAAGGTCACATAGTGACGTCATAAAGTTCCTCAAAGCGAGTCGGTAGTTGTCTTCTTGAGTCGCCATTTTTGATTTCACTTTTGTACTTGGCTTGTAAATTAGTCTCCAAAGCGCCGAAGAGATCGCAACAATCCCGGAATATTTAATTTGGAAAGCTTTAAGGCTTTCCGTAGAAGCCTGTGATGGCCTCAAATCAACGCTATGAACCGGTGTGTGCGTCGTTTGTTCATTTCATGTTTACGTTGGTTTAGATTTTTCCTTCGAATTCCTTAATTTAATTAATGCCCCTTTTGATGTTACGTTCTTGTTGAGCGAGTAATATTGAAATCCTGATTTGTTTTTCGTTGTGGGTATTCTCTTTCGTTTCGTTTACAACGTATTCTCAAACAATACTACCTGCGTTGCGCATCATGTGAGTTGAAATATAAACTGTTTGGAGCGGCCAACATAAGTCTGATTTACCAACCGAATGTTTTTTTTCTGATAATGTGGTAAATTTTAAATCGTTTATACGCATCGTTGTTGAACTCACGACTTAAATAGTGTTAAATTCGCCGCGAAATAAAATAAATCGCTCTTCGAAGATTTTTCCTGAGTAGGGAGATAAGATTAGATAACTTACCTTTTATTTGTTGCTTGCAAATGATGTAGATATTTTCAGTCCATGAGCTTATCTACGAACGAGCAAGTTAATTGCTAGGAGTATTTTACTCCGGGATATTAAGTTGTGGAGACTGTTATTTGTTCAGTTTGTTGAAAGTAAATGTCCTTATGGTGATATTCAAATATTTTCTTACGTTATAATACCAGAGGTAGGTAGGTAGTAGTGATTACCAGAATTGGATTGACAAATTTTTCAGGGTTAACCATTTTAGCAGGTGTTCTTCGTGATAAACATGTTGATGTGGCTACTTTTAGGGAAGTTTAGAAAGGAAATCCATTATGAACTGCTGTTGGTTACAAACCCCCTAATTCAATGTTGTTCAATATAATGGTAGAAAAAAGTGCAATGTTTTAGGAGAATGAGGAAGTAAAAGTAAAATGAATAAAGGGGGTAAGTTTTTAAAGAAACTGTGGTGCCGTGTTGGTGAGGGTAACAAGGTAATTTGGTTATATCAACTAAGTGAATTTGTAAATTGGCCACTGTAAAGAGTTAAGAAGCTGACCTTTTGAGTGTTAGCCCTTTATCAGAGCAAAGTAAAAGTAGGATGGTATAAGAGATAGAATTCGTATGCTAATCCAGGATATTGTGATCTCAATGGTTTAGTGGCAACAATATTCTGTAAGATTGTAGTAAAAAGTGGTTTTCCTATTAGGTGGCTACCACTGAACCTCCTCCTCCTCCTTCTGTTGCTGTTGTCTTGACGATAGCCATGCCCCCAGAGGACAATACCTCGTGCTCACCACCTCCCCCTTATGAACCAACTGATGAGCAGGAAACTACTGGAGGTACTCTTATTACTATGATGTTTTTCTTTATGATCCATCAAATATTTTTGATTGCATGCACAATTGATTGAAATGCAACACATGACCAAATATTCCCAAGCTTAAAGTGAAACTGGTAGAAATCCCAGGATATTCCTCAATTTTCAAACCTTATGTCCACTATGATACGTCTTTGTTTAAAATATAATTCAAGAAGAGCGAGTGTTTTGTGGTTGTTACAAAAGAAGGGAAATATTTGTTTGTTCATTGAGTTGTTTCAGAGAACACTCAAAAACAACATCCCACTAAGTAAACTGTAAGCTGTCCATAAACACTTTTTTCAGGTGCATGGGAAAATATTTGAAGGAAAGTAAACACAATAGCCCCTATTTCTTTTCTCTGTTCCTTAAGCTGACAGTTTTCCTCAAGCTTTGCTCTTAGAAAATTTTTTACACCTTGGAACAGATCAGGTGGTGTTCGTGCTCTGATTGCGTTGCATCATGGTTGTAAAACAAAAATTGAGTCATTTGCATCTTGACATGTTGGATTGAACTTCTTTGGTGGCAGCGAGATAGCGTGAATATATGTGGATTGTAATGAGGATTCACTGTCTGTTGCCGTTCCTTCGAAAGTTAAAAAGTTTGACGAGACTGCGCGACTCCCGTCATTCTTCCGTGATGAATTCATTCCTGGGAGGCAACTGACATTATTTTGAAAGATTCGAAACTGCAATCTGCCTAAGAATCTCAACACAAATGGCAACAGTTGCACTCACAACCAGTGGCAGGATGAGTAATTTCAAAGTCAGAAATTATATTCCTAGATGCGAGTTATTTAACAGGGAATTGACCCTTGACATGCAAACGCATGTTAAGTTAAAGAGACAGAGACCTTGTAATACACAAACTTTTTCCACCAAGTGTAAATACAGGATTTGTAAGAGAAGCCTCACGCCTCCTAAGAATGAATTTGTCGCGCTCCACGTTTAGTAAAAATGTACAGAGTTTCAAAATACCCTTTAAGAATGATGGAAACCTAGATGAGGGTTGTGAGAAATGTGTCTCTAGAGATATTTCTGCTGGAGAGAAGTATATTCTAAAACAAAGAAAATAGTGCAGGCACAGAAGAAAATATTGCCTTTTATAACACAATCTCATCCGGCTTTGCCAAACCTCAAGAACATACAGATGTGGAAATGATGCCTCAAAACTGATCCTTATTATCACATTGCAAAGGAAAGTCATCAAGAGTTATCCTTATAAGACCTAAACTTTGAGGGTAGAAGATTTAAAAGCCCTAGTGAATGGTTGGAGATGCACAGACCTATCAACACCTTTCAACAGTCGACTGCCTTTTGCTTTCCGGCTTTCCGGCATGTCGCCTCACGTAAGGTAGAGGTTTTCATGGATCAAGTGACTCTTTTCATTGCTCTAATCAAACTGTCCTTCATTCAATGATTAAGATAGAAGATTTACCACACAACACTCGTGATTAGTTAATTTTACTTCACTTAGTAAAGTAGATTTACAACACGATTGAGTACATATAATGAATGTCCTTGCAGTAGTAACGCTATGTAATGCAATACACTAAATGCAACAATGGGCCTTTTTGCTCCACAAAAGGGTCTCAAACACTATCACTTAGTATATGCATAAAACATTTGTACTGTTGGAGTGCGTTTGAGTGCATTTGGTCAGAGCTGTTGAAGAAGGATCAAAGTAGCCATACAAATCTTTGAAAGACTTCAAACTACGCTGTACAATGAATTTGACCTCGAAAACCAGTCTCAAATTACATGTTAAAAATACAATGCCTGTGTTTGTCCTTGAGAATTATAGGGTACGTGACAAATACATACGAGAAATACTTCTACACATTCAGAATATATCAAATTATATTCCCCTCTAGTGAAAGGAAAAAGAAACGGCCTAACTTTTACGGAATGTTCAGTGAAAATCAGCCAATTTCTGCTGCTTTTACTGCCATATTGAAAATAATGCTACCACAATGCAATGTAATCGGAGTACGCGCACTGCCTGGGAATAGATAATGTCAGCGGACAAATATCTGTAAATGTTTTGGCACCAAGTAGAGGCTAATGATTATATTTAGCCTTTTTATGCCCCTTAGTATACAGCATTTTTTCTTTGGGAAGGGTCCTGATTTTATCAAAAGATAAATTGTTTCATTGTTGTTTACATCATCAGATACTGATCTGCCACCATCTTATGATATTGCGGCTAAGCTACCAACTTATGAGGAGGTAGAAAGAGTCAAAGGGCAACAGGATGGTTTGGTGAGTTACTCAAGCCTTGTTGTATATGCACATGTCTAACAGTTTGGTGCATGAATGCTGATAACAAACTGTCATTCCTTAGTTATGCAACTGATGATCTGGCCCTTTTTGTATTTCAGGTTGAAAGAAATGCTATTTTGCTTGATGGTGGAGTAGGTATGAATAGAATGTCTTTTTTATTCAAATCTTGTCTTATATAGCTACTGCTTTTTATCTTTGACCATGTTACAAAGCCACTACTAGTATCATTTTCTGGAAATGCATCTCTAGGTGATGGCACAACTTTAACAATTTATTAATTTTTCCTTTTCTGTTGTGTAGAAGTCGCACTTGGAAATGACTGGCTGTTTTTGATCTGTTTTATATGTAAGTTATTTTGTGTTACTAAGTAATATTTAACTTGCAAAATATTTCATGATTGTGACCTGTAGGTGTCTTGATACCTTATGTATCTCTCATCAAAATGAACGGGCCTGATTATAGTCTGTGAATTGAGGGAGCTCATCTCCTTGACTTATATAGGGTTAGGATATTTAAAGATAATATATCACCTCCCATTTGGATTGATGAAAGCTGATTGTTAACCCTTTAACTTGGAAGATCTGATTGTTAATTATCCCCTCTAGCTGTTACACATTTCCTGGTAAATTAGTTCTGAGAATCTGGTGTTAGATCAGGATAACAATTCTACCTGATAAGTTTGAGTATTCTCATCACCTGTTTGCCAGAAAATGTATGAAAATTATAGGGAGAAGTTTCATGTTAATCACTTCTGGGAGTTTAAGGGTAATCGTGTCCTGATTCAGCCCATAACAGTGAAGCTATTTATTGGAAAAATACAAGTGAACTTGCACGGTTTTTTTTGTTCCTCTTTAGATCTTTATACCCTGCTTTGAGTGAGAGATGAAGCTCTTGCTTGTTTAACCCTGTAACTCCCAAGATATTTTTTTATTCTCTGCTCTAGCCTGTGATACACTTCCCTGTAAGTGACATATTAACAATAGTAAGAGTTTGGTGTTAGATCCAGGTAACAACTCTCATTACATGTTTACTGGATAATGTATGGATGTCATTGGGAGAACTTACATGGTAATCACCTCTGGGAGTTAATTTGAAATGATTCTGCTGTTTTATGGGTGAGTTTTGATTTCTGTTTTGCTAGTGGCTTTTGTTTTCAACTGGTTGGGATTCTTTGCGGCATACTGTATGACCAACACCATTGCTGGGAGGTATGGTGCAATGTCTGGCTTTGGACTGTCCGCAGTCAAATGGATTCTTATACTAAAGGTGAGAAATGTCACAAAATGACTAAAGTGTTAGAAGGGGTTTCTCTGTTAACCAGTGCTTTCACTGAGATGATTGTAGGTAGTACATGTATATTTTTGATATGTGCTTATACAATTTTTGTAGTGTTCAACTGTTCCATAGTACATGTAAAATGAATGGGGGAAACTTCTGTGCACAACTGTCCCTGTAGCCTCTATTTTTGTGCTGAAAGTAACTATTTCCAATAGATTAAAAATTTGTTCCTCTTGTAGAATTCATCTTCGGTCGACACAGAGTTTGTCCATTCCTGGCTTTGGTGGATTGCTCTTGCCCTCGGTAAGAATAACTCATTATCTGGTGAATCATATCTACGGAACTATAAATGTTGTACAGTAAATGGTTTGAAGTCAAGAGTAACATGTGAAAATGTGGTCTGATAGGGTAAGAGTAGCTTAGAGAAGGACTTTTTCAGTAGTAGTGACTGACGTTTCAACAACTTGAGTGGTGGTCATCAACAGGCGAGTGAAGAGGTGTTGTCAGTCCAGTTAAACTGATTGGTCAGTTGAGCTCTGATGTTACCAGTATTAGCTGTAAGATGCAAGTGGTGTTAATCATTTTTGATTGGTCAGTTTTGATTGGTCAGTTTTGATTGGTCAGTTTTGATTGGTCAGTTTTGATTGGTCAGTTTTGATTGGTCAGTTTTGATTGGTTGTTAGTGGTAATTGCTGTACTGTTGGGAGTTACCATAATTTCCGGCCGTTTGTTTACCCGCGGGTAATCTGTTGATTTTGCCTTAAAAACGCGCCACTGCGGGTAATAGGAAGGTGCGGGTTATGTGACAATTTTGAAATCTACTGGCAGTTGAATTAAAGAAATTTCTCACCTACCTGCGTTTCCACCTCACAGATGAATTTTATTGTATTAAGAGTGCCACAAAGCGGCACGAAAACATGATGCCGACTCGAGTTTATTTCACGCACAATTAGTTGCGCGACGAACAAATTACTATCGGCACGCGTGTAAACAAAACCTTGATGGCGACAAAAATAAACCGAGGATAACCGGCGCATCAGTAACAAATTTCCAGTTAAGAGAATTTTCACGTTTTAAGGGACTTGTTGGGCCCAGTAGAACCAGAGATATCGATTTTTTTGAGAAATCAACATGGCACTGAACGATCGTTCGCACAAAATGTGGCCACGAATTCGCATTCTGTCAAGTATGCATAGTTGTGAATTCTAGAGCACATTTGTACAAATTTCCTTTGTTTTTAAGGTGCGGGTAATCTGTTGACTTTTTTTTTTTTTTCGCTGCATGCAATAATGGGCCGGTGCGGGTAATCGGCCGTGCGGGTAATCGGCCGTGCGGGTAAACGGCCGTGCGGGTAATCGGCCGTGCGGGTAATCGGCCGTGCGGGTAATCGGCCGTGCGGGTAATCGGCCGTGCGGGTAATCGGCCGTGCGGGTAATCGGCCGTGCGGGTAATCGGCCGTGCGGGTAAACGGCCGGAAATTACAGTACTGCAGTGTTAAGTAGTTGTCTTTAACCATTAATTTATGCCTTTTTTTTAGGATGGCTGATATTTGTTCAAAGTATTTTGACCTACTTAAACATCAAGTGGTGGGTGAAGAAGGGCTGTCGTTCTTTTCAGCGTCACTGGGGAATGCCACGAGGCAGCCACAGGGATTGATTTGTTTAGACTTGATCTACTTAATGCAAAGGAGGTGGTCATTACATATTGGGTCATCTTAATGTTGTAGAGAACTATTTTATATTGGATCAAAGCCCAGAAATGAAAGGTTGCTGGGTGTACTAAACATCGCAGATGTAAGAATAATGGATTGCAGATGAAAGTGTTACTTTTTAAATCTTCCATAGTGCACCAACTGTGACGTAGCTTCTTAAACCTGTTAACTTTCAATATCTGTGTTGTAATTCTCCTTTTAAGTGGCTGTATGCTTTCTTTTAGACAAGTTATAAGAATTTGGTGTTCTGTTTCAACAATGCCCTTTGCTGACAAGTGTGTCTGTTTACATTTAATTTACCTGTTTGAAGAATAACAATATGATTTTAACCCTATACACCCTAACATCAGTATCCATATTCTCCATACTTTTCTCTATACATTTCCCAAGGTGCTTACAGGAGAATTTGTTTGCATTTAAGAGCTTCTTTAATAGGTGATGATTTTCTTTAGTCGTGTGAACCTAACATTTGTTGCGGGGGTCGCAGTTGTAAGGAGAAATTAGCTGTTGGTCACTCTTACGGTTAAAGGGATAAGAGAAGATGTTGTATGTTTATCTTCTGGGTGTGAAAGTGTTAGGAGAGCTTTAGAGTACTTTGGATCTTCAAGGTCTGGTTATTTTCGACAGCCACTGTAAGGCTATTTTGAAGGAAACTGCGATTGAAGGTGTGAAATGGGGTGATGAATCTCGTTCTATTCCTTAGCTAAAACTGTAGGACATTTGTGATGAAATTTAGAAGTCGTTATTATATGATAAACGAATAGGAGTTGAGGTATAGAAATGCACAAATCTGCACAGTTGTAGGCCAGTTCAAATTTAGACACTTAATATCTCGAAGAGAACCAAATAAAGGAAGCATTGTTCATGCATTATAGCAGGGATTGTGTATGGCAATCTGTTGTGTTTTAAGATCGAGTTATTTCAATCTTCAAATAATTTGAAATTTTGACTTTGTAGATGGATGATTCTGAAATTGTTAACGAACAGGAGTAGGAATTCTTAGGGTGTCATTTGTAAGGAGTAGTTAGTTATCTTCTTTCATTGTGGATTGTTTTTACAGGGCTAATTACTTGAAATATTTGTGGACTGCGACTGCGTCGAGGAAAACGGCCAGTCAAGCACGCGAAATTTTAATTGTTCCTCCATGTGTCAAGCCTTTGTTACTTCTCGTGACTCAACTTTACGTGAAATATGTTTACTCGGGAAAAAAACTCCGACTGGCCCATCTTCATTTACATCACAAGCCCCTTTGTGTTAGGGAAGTTTAACATAAATGCGCTTATCACATTTCAGTCTGATAGAGTACTTGAAACACATGTAACGAACGCACTGGATCTGAGAAAATGCTCCCCCACAGTCTCTATTAATTGTTTGTGTAACACTCGCTACACTGGAAACCAGACGTGAGCACTAAGAACCGGCAAGAACTGCCTCTCATTTCATAGTCCATGAGCGCCATTTCCTTAATTTTTTTCCAAGGAATTTAAGAAACAGCTGCTGCCACGCTGACTTTGTAGAACGTTCTTAGCGAAACAATGATAAGGAAGAGAACTTGCGACTTTTCGAACGCAATAGACACACTTATATAATCAGTTTTCAGATGGTCGACAGTACATCAGCTGACCCGCAGATAACCATAGCTAGTCAAAGGCGGGTCAGCAGCTAAGACCGAAATACATGAGTAACTGTCTAAACTTACTAAAAAACACTGAAAGGCTACTACCAAGAAGTAGGTCGAAAAGGAATTGATTAAGATAAAGCTCGGACATCAAGTTGTTGTGCAACATTTTTTGTTGAAATTATTTCTTTTAGCAATTATCTTTAGCTGCCGGGATGCTGAACGAAATAATAATCAATAATAATAAAGGTTTATTAGCATTCCAAAAATTAATTGGCTCTTCTATGCTACAATTACTATACTATTCTAATTACGCTATATCACATAGTTTACAATAAATCGCATTCTAATTGAGAATTAAAATATAAACAAGCTAAAAGACCTGACATTCATGTTTCTAATCTCTTTCCGGCGTTATTAACAAGATATGATGTCAAACTACTCTTAAAGGACCGAAAGTCCGTACAGTTCCGCAGATAACTTGGTAATGCATTGAAAATGGCTGCTGAGCACAGTGACTCGCTGGCTTGTGTACAAATTTCTGACTCCAACAGCGACAAATCCCTATAACTTTTTGCAAAGGTTACTTATTTGTGATTAACTTACCACACTTCGCTGCACCCGAATCTTTTTGTTTCTTGTGTCGCCAAGGACTGTCCTTGAATAACTAAGCGAAAAGAAATACTGCCTTCTTATACCACAAATAAATTAGGTCAGATCTGTCAAGTTCTAAGGATGAATTCAAACTTATAAAGATGAATTCCGTGATCGATCTGAAAATGAAAATGACAAAATTTTGAGGATGGCCTAAGAGCGGCAAAAAAAAGCGTAATTAGACATCACGAAAAGGCTGCTCGTCGATAATATTATCAAACAACTCGGCAAAACCCATATTATGTGTGAAGCGATTTTCAAACGGTCCTCCTTTGTTAAACATCTTGTACACGTCATACCACTTGCGCCGACTCTCTGTGTAGTAAAGCTCCTCGATTTTAGACTTGTTTAGGCGATTATTCTTTCCCCAGTGTGGCCTTGCTTTGAACTCCTTACAGAGCATGCGCTCCACCTTGTCCTGGAACTCGTCAACGCCGTATGCTCCAGGGAGAAATGGTACCTGGGTAGAAAAAGATGAATATGCAAGAAGCAGAGACTCAATCCTTACTATTGCCTCGTTTTATGGTAATTCCCAGAGAGGTTTATTTTCTCACCTCAATGTAACAGTTGTGATCATTGGTAGTTCCGTCAGGTCTAAACTTGCTTGCAGGACTCAGGAACAAATCATCCGTTTGCGCAAGTCTCACATAAATTGGAAGCAAGGAATACTGTTTATACCTTGTTGCGTAATCTTGAGCCAGTGTTATCACCATGGTCAGGGCTCTTTGGAGGTGTTCCAACGGTAAGCACCATTCTGCTGTGCGAACGCTAAAATCACGAAAAACATCAATACAAAATTTTGTCGTTAATTCTCATTCAATTAGTCCATTTGGCTGTTTGTGCGGATAGGAATTAGAAAATTTGACATGGCGAGTGATTTAACTTACTGGATATTGCCTTTCGTGAACTGCAGCACGTTGTACCACGTTTGCACATACTTCGTGCCTTTTTTGAAAGAGAACTGTGATACACCGATATTGGTGAGCCGTGGAATCCAGGTGGGACAACAATTGGCACATCCCTGAAGGCAAGAAGCTGTGCAGTCAGTCTGCACGCAGCCAACGTCCGCTAATCCTCTTCCTCCACAACAATTACAACAGCATGAGCAACAGGCACAGCAGATTGGTTGAGGTGGGCAACAAGCACAGCAGGTTGGATCAGATGAGCAACAAGCACAGCAGGTTGATTTATGAGGATCTGTTTTGCAAGCTGACAAGTAAGCCATTTCGATATGCTTGTCATTCCTGAAAGAGCAAGGAGATAACAAGCTTACTGACTTTATCCCTACCTTAGAAGGAGAAAGAAGTAACAAAGAGAGATTTAAACTGGACTGAAATAAACTATCTTTTTTAAGACTTTCACCACCACCTTCACTTTACCTCTGCTATCACTATCACATTCCTCGCTACCGTCACAAATACCGCCACCATCACCATAACTACTACCAGCATCGCCACCAGCAATACCACAACCATAACCGTTTCTTCTACCCATACTAACATTAGCACCAGCACCAAAATAGTCACCCTATCACTATTTTCAACAGTACCACCAGCACTATCACAACCATCTCCATCATTCCCAAAGCCGCCATTTGCACCACCCTTGCCATCACTAGGAGCATTACAACCATTACTACCATCATGAATAGCGGCACAGCCTCAAACACCATCATTTCTACCATTACTTTTAGCAGCACTACCACTACAACACCGCATGCAAATCCCACTACCGCTACTGCAACCAAGAGCACTGTAAACACCACCATCATCTCTCCTATCACCACTATCATTACCACCCTCCTATTTTTAATAATACCAATACTACCACCACCACCAGCAGCAGCTCCATCTCCACACCCATCACTATTACCACAACTTTTTCTACAAATTCCTTGTCACTACTTTGTCAGCTACTCTTGTCACTACCATTACCGCCACCTTCGCTATAAAACTATCAACAGCACTTCCACTTCACCATCACAACCACTACTACTACAACAATCATTACTAGTGGCGGATCTAGGGGAAGGGGCTCGGGGGGGGGGGGCGTGTCCCCCTTTTATTTAGGTAAAACCACCACTATCATTACCACCCCTTCTATTATTAATAGTGCCAGTACTACCACCACCGCCATCACCAGTTCCATCTCCACACTCATCACTATTACTACAACTTTTAGCTCAAATTCCTTTACAAATACAGCCACCCTTGTCATTACTATTACCGCCACCTTCACCATACAACTACCAACAGCACTTCCACTTCACCGCCGCCCAGTTAACCCGATGGATAGTGTGCTAGACTGTTGTGCGGGAGGTCGAGGGTTCGAGCCCTGGCCGGACCAACACTCAAGGTCTTAAAATAATTGAGAAGAATTTTCTACCTTTCTATAGCATCAAGAAATGGCTCTATATTCTAGTCCTCTCGGATAGGAACGAATAAATGGAGGTCCCGTCTCCTGCAGGTTTGGGGTAGAGAGATGTTAATTTCCCACACACGAGATTACTGTGTGATGGATGTCCTCCCCTGGGGCGGGGTGGTGGGTTTGTATTGTTGTGAAGGCCGCAAGTTAGATAACTCATTGAGTTAATTACGTCACCTTCGTTAAATAAAGAATATTGTATCGTATTGTACCATTACAACCACTATTAATACTATTGATAAACCTAAAGCCTTACCTTGGCCCTACTGGGTATGGATTGACGAAAAACGAGAAATACTCCGCATCTTTTTTCTTGTACATTTCAGCGAAATTTTCAAGAACAACCCTGATATCATTCATCTCCATCAATGCATCGTCGTCGTTGTCTTCCGTCGGCTCTTTAGGCCAAGAGACCTGCACCATTTGTCTGGTTTCCTTTAGATAGTACATGGGGACACAGCTGTATGTAATGGAATATATTACCCCCACACTTCCTATGCCTACTTGACATGCCTTTAACACCTCAGTACTGTTAATCTCGATGGGCACCTCTCCATATTTGGCCCTGGAAATCTTTGCCTCGCAGTCCGCAATGGTTTCGGGGCCGCTTCGTACCTTCACTTGGATTCCACCACGTACGATTAAATGAAGACCTACCACTAAAGTGGACTGGAACGAGACAGGAATTGTTAAGTTGTTTTCCTGAACAAGTTTCTGACATGTTCCTTCCTTTGAAGAGGAGGTAAATCTTGGTCGTAGAAAGACCTAGATAATCATCATTGGGAAATTTAGGCTATAGGAATTCGTCGAATTGTCTCAAAAATGCAATTCGGCAATTTTTGTACTTTAGGCTTTGTACTTTGAATGCATATTGCCATGTTTAGAATGTCACGTGACCAGAACAGTGCTTGAGCGTTGGTATGTGGATCTTAGATATTTTAGCGCGTCTCTGAAGTTCATTACTTGCAATTTGTGCCAAAATTGTCAATCATTTGTCGTTCGGTTGTCTTCCTAAATATTTCCCTCATAATGCAATTATTTGAATTTCGTTTAAACACGAAGGCGCACTATAAAAGGAGCCTTAGGTCCCACTGGACCATTTGTCAATCAACCGTCGTGTGATGTAGAACTCTTAGAGTCAAGTCAGCTTGAGCTACAGCTACTCCAAAGCAGTGAACAGCGGGCGCATTCCTTAAAATTGTTTTATGTCTTCATCACAATACAAGAATTTTTGAGATTTGTATTTCCTTTCTCCAATTGAAACTGTCTTTATTTGTGGCGGTAAATTTGAGATCGAAGTAGGTGGTTCGCACGTTATCTCATACCACCATGCTAGTGGAAGTAAACAATAGATATCTCATTAGCTCCTTTTGTTCCTCTGCCAGCATTTGAATTTGACCTGCACACGTCAACGGTGTGTGACAAATGAGCCTAGGTCTTCCCAGGGAAGACTTCTTTATATAGCGCGCCTTCGCGTTTAAAGCAAATAGACCCGATCTGCTTCCCGCTCGATCAATCTTTTAATCTTACCATCGTTCCACTGAACCATCCTGATCCATGAGTGGAAGTGCTCGCCACTCCTCCAACCGTTTGGCCAGCGTAATTACCTATCATCTTGAGCGCCAGATTATGTTTCTTGTGCAGTTCCTCGACAAAATCTACGACGAGTTTTCCGGCCTGCACCTCGACTTCATATTGCGATTCCGTTGATTCTGGTTCTGAATCCTCTGTTTGTGAATTAGTCGATTTCGAAATGATTTCGTTCAAATCTGTCATGACCAAGAGTTTTTTTGTTTTTCAGGCGCCCCCGGCCACGGACCCATTAGTGCAATGGTCAGTGCTGCAACGGCCGGACGACATATATACTTAACGGAACCGGAGTGCAATGGTTCCGCCGAGTAACGCCTGAAGGAGGGTACACCAGTACGCCAAAATCGCCCAGGAATCGAACCTGGCCCCCCGGAAGCGCTCCCCGCCTAACGGGGCACCTGAACAGTCGGGGTGTGCAAGGACTGCTGTTGGGTAACGAGTCCCATAATGCAGAGAACTACATGCTATGAGACCCTAACCCGCGTATGTCTGTAGTGTGGGTGAGACGAGACCAAGAGGAACCTGTGCCCACAGCGCGAATGGTGTAGCCATTGTCCGCTGCATACTTGCACAACGCCGCGATCTGACCAGCACCGTCAAGCCCTGTTTAATCAGAAAGTCGGATTAATTAAATTAATTGCAGCCTTTTTACCTTCAGCAATTCCATACGTCAAGAAACACTTTTTTTCATGGTGGCATTAATGATATATGTATGTTTCAAAGTGAGTTCTCCAGGCTAGTCAGTCAGTCATTAAAGCGCCAGTTAATTGTTCTTAAGTTCGTTGGTCTCAGTACGTTCTCAGTCAGTCAACCACAGTTCACTCCATTTAGCTCTGAGAAATGTTTGTGTACACACCAGGGCCTTGCAGTTGATCTTTTATTTCGGGGTCGTCATCAATTCCAATAAAAGTGCCTGGAAGACGGTGAACGGGCCCTTTCTGGGGGTGGTAAATATCGACGAGTGGTTGAACCTTTTCCGTTCCGTCATAGTTGTAAAAGACCCGGCGTCCAGTGTAGGTACAAAAACGAATGCAAGGGAAAATGCACTGGTAAGTCCAGCGCGAGTTGTAATAACAATCCACGCTGTTTCCCATGGCTAAGACTCTGTAAGAAACAAAAAGACCAACATTATGACATAAGCATAATGTGATTTTATCTCCAGGCCCGTCGTAGCTATGTATTTTAGGTGTAACGTTACATGGGGTAAGGAGCGTTGTCAATCATAGAACTTAAGCCAATCAAATGAGGTCAGATTAAATAGTACTAAGATTATTAGTAAGTTCAGTTTCTCTCCTGGTCCTTCTCGCCTTCATTTCCATCTTGTTAACATCCGAACACAGATTTCCGGTACTGTAGAAGAATTTTTCCGCCCCCTCCCTATGCTACGGCCTTCTTCTCAGGCATTCGTTGCCTTTTAATACGTACTTAGCCCTTTGCCGATACTGGGTCCTACCTTTGCTTAAGAGATTGCCTGATGTTTATTATATCAATGTTTTTGATGTCGGGTGAAATAGACGCGTCACTAATTGTGGCCAATTTATCCCACATTAGCAGTTATCACTTTATCTCCCGTCAATCTCGTCAGTAAACTAGTGCGACGTCACGCAGAGCTTCGAGTCCCATTTCAATAGAGACACGCGGGCATCGAGATAAAATTATAATGAGGTGGAAAGGAGCTCTTTGTACTCGAAACGTGCGAGAAGGGTCAATTTCGTTACCAGGATTCTCTCTCTTACTCCCTCTGAAACGTCCGTTGTCGACGGAAGAACAGAACGAATCCTGATAACAAGGCTTCTGATTATTATTGAAGCAATAACGTCACGGTTTGCGGAGACAGCAATCAAGCGTCTACGCATGCACAAACGCAAAGAATGCAGGGTCGGCAGCGTCACGCATCGTATGATTAAGAACAAATTATACAAATGATCTAAGAGGGCCTCAATGAAGTTAACCGTCAACCGTAAAATGGCCAAAGTATCAACTGTCAACCTTTAAAACCGCAACAGTTTTAGCGGGGCTCCCATGCGCGCTTCGCGCGCGTGGGGTAGAGCCTCATACCCATGGAATATGGTCAACCTCTTTTCGTTTGGTTGTCACGTGACTGACCGAGTGTACGTACGTGCCTTCAGATTGGTAGGGTAGGGGAGCCTATCAACATGAAGGGAGGGGTGTCTCAGGCGAGTCTTGGCAAATGCGCATCTTTTATGTTATCATTTGTATTACGAAATTGGGAGCTCCGCCTTTAGGCTTGGCTAAATCTATATATTACCGTCAACTGTCAAATAATCAATCCAACGTTAACCGTCAAATGTCTCAGGGGTCAAGTTCTGTTGTTTATAAATAAAAGTTTTAATATATCACAAAAAAGCATTTATGCAAGTCCTCTAACTTCTAGTCGCGAGTAACGACAGAACTGACTTCCGGTCTGCAAACACTTTCGGTGTCGTAAAATGCTAGTCATTTATCAGTGAAAGGTGTTATAAATTAACAGTTCTTTACAAACGCGTCAATCGAAAATTTACATCAAAATTCGCGCGTTTAGAACATTTTATTAACGAAATTCTAAAATATTAACCGTCAACCGTCAAATGACCTAAAATAAAACCGTCAACCGTCAAAAAGGCTTTTTTACAACCGTCAACCGTCAACGTGAACCCCCAATTGAGACCCTTATATAACTTTGCAACTTGCTACATCACTCGATTTTGTTATATCCCAAAGGGACGGTTGCATTTTTGTGGATGTTTTTTATATTTTCGAATAAAAATGAAGGATCAACCAATATTACACATGATAAAATACTAAAAATTGTTGCCTGGTCAAAGATTTTCAAAGGATTACAAGTTGTACTGCAGCCAGGTCTAAAGCCAGACCCATGATGATGGGAAACGCATGTGTGAATGAATTTATCAAACGAAGCCACGGCTGAAAAAAATAACAGTAAAACTGCGGACCGAAGGCTGATAGACACTTAGAGAATGAAAAAGAAGTCATACAAAAAAGGATCGGATGTTGCCTGGGCCGGTAACGACCTGGAGTTATTGTGTTCTGCATGGTTCGTAACAGTTAGCCTCCTCCGCAGGCAAACTTTCTCTCCCTGTCTCGCCGAGCGCCAAGGGCGAGAGGACTGGACCAAGCGCGAAGCGGGAGGTGGACTGAGGCGAGCGCAAAGCGCGGAAAGCGATTTGTTTACCCGCCAAATATCGACGGCTTGTGACCAGCCGTGTCACATTACAAGACCAGCTGTGGGAGCCGGATGGTCTGAGAAGGCTTTTGTTTGACAATGCGACACTCTATACCCCGACGAGTATCACACCACGAATATCACCACTGAAGATGACGGACTGTAAGAAAACGCGTTACAAGGAGTGAAATTCCGATGTGCAGTTTTGGGTACACAAAAAGCTTTTGAAAAGCGTAAAAGACAAAGAAATAGAAATCGAGGCAAGAGAAGCAAAATTAATGTGCTTAAAGAAGCAGTTGGAAGAACTGAGCCCAACAAAACTGATTTCGAAAAAAAATTCAACAACGACACCACGTGAAGCTACAAACGATACTTCTACTCAAAGTGATGATCGTTTACAAGGATTTGCTTTTGGGACAACTGGAAAACAGAAGATAGTAACTCCTCGTGGAACTACTAGGAAAGGTAATTGACTTTCCGCCACCAGTTCCAACTATAGTCAAAACATTTTCACCATTCATGGTAGCATTAATTTATTGTCTCTCTTTGTAGTGGACGGAATTCAGTGAAACCGAGCAAATGTTGTAGCGTACCCTCTACGAGTCGTTGACTTTCCTGATTTTCAACAATAAACGTTTCTTGGCGTATAATTCTTTTTTCCGTGTCAGTGGTATTTACCTACTCTTCTATACTCTTTCTGGCTTTCCACTTTGTTCGATTTCAACGTTGCAGACATACCTGCATTTATTGTCATTTTCGAATACCTCAAACTCAAAATTATTCTCACCGTTGCCAGTTTCCGCTATCAAAGAAAACTTCACTGCGGTCTCATAGCAAGAAATTGCTTTCACTTTCTCTATAAATTTTCCTTTAAAGTTTATGTTGTAGTTTGAAATGTTCGCGGGGTTTTAAGCGCATTTGAACATTGTATGGAATTTGCGCTATACAAATTATTATTATTATTATTATTATTATTATTATTATTAATACGAACCATCGAAAGACGCCGCCATTTTGCATGGGTTAAAATTTCTCCCCTATATAGCATCCTCATTCAAAAATTGTAAGCCTAATAGATACTATCCCTCCCCCGCTATGTATCACTTGTCGATGCGTAGTAGTGACGTCGTAAGATGCGCAGTGCATGTCGAAACCCTTCATATTTGGCAGGCAACTCTCGCGCTCCCTGCTCAGTCCAATCCTCTCGCGCTCGGTGAGATACAGGAAGCCCATAAAGCTGCCTGCAGAGGGGTTACGTGACAGTATGCCATCGCTTGCGAGTTTTTTATAGTCATGGGTCAAATAGCAAAACTGTGAAGAATGTGAAATAGAAAGGGTGTTTTATCTATCGGCGCGTGAGCGAGAGAGAATACGAAACTGTTCAGCTTTAGGACGCCCACATTCCTAGAGAAAATCATGTTTTCTGTTTACACGCTTAATATTTTCTAATCTTGCAATGATATATTCCATAAAGTGTTTTCGTGGTCACTTCAACGTTACTCTGTGGGCGCTAAAACCACGAATAAATTTGTGATTTTGTTTTGACACGGAAGCAATAGGAAGCCTTTCCACATTTCAGATGTACGAATACCTTCAACGATTCAACTTGGTAGTGATGATTAATCAAGAATTATTGCCAAATTAAATCCTTTGAAAACCTGTCTTTTACGCCGGTATGGAATGATCCCATTATCTCACGCCTGTGCTGATTACAACTGCCGTTCGCCGATCAATGTACAAATTGAAATGGGTTTCTATCAGAACAACTACATCGGGTTAACTGATCTGATGGCCTAAATATCATGGAAACAGCTCGCCTTAATTTATTTGTATTTGCATATTTTTCCCTGTTATATTTATCTATTGCAGCATTATGGCTATTTAACTTAGTAATTTATTTATTTGTTGTGGCGAGATTAATCATGTTTTCTTTCATAGAAACTATTATTTCCATTTCGATGTTGTAATTTTTCATCTTAGCACTCTTATCATTGTAAGTAGCAAGCGTTTTGTTAATTCTCCTCTATAATTTTCCTGTTGAAGATTTTCATTAATCCGCGTGAAATTACTGCTTGCTTGATCGACTCGCTGTTCCTATCTGTGAGCAGTAGAAGCCAAGCTGTAAAACGATAAATTAATTGAAAATTGAAATTGAATTGAATTGAACAAGTTTTGTTACGCTCATAATATCAAAATTATAAGTATGTGCAGCACTACGGAGTTTATTGTTATAGTTTATTGTTTTGACCGTCTTATTCTGCGTCATAAATCAGGAGGAATTTCCTCCAATTAAAATGCCAGTGTTACTCCGCTAGAGGCATTTGTAGCGCACTTCTTCATAGGAAGGTCGCGTGAACTAGATTTTCCATAGTATTGATTAAAACTTAAGAGTTATTTTCAGTTCTTACCCAAATTGCTGAGGTCCTTAACACTTCCTACCCCTTCTCTCAGTTGCAGCTTTGCGAGCAACCTTCAATACCCTAACTTACGTGCTTGAACAAATCAAGTAACTGCTGTCATGCTGTCAAGTGCTTAGGTCAGGCAGCGAGGCAAAAACAAAAAACAAACAAAAATATCAGATTACGGCTGATGAATTAATGTTTTGAATCTGGATGTCAATCAGTCTGTTCTTGAGATGCTGACATCTGGAGTACCATAGGCGTACGGGCCGGGGGGGCCTGCAGCCCCCCCCCCCCCAAATTTTGGGCAACTCAGAATCTTTGGGCTGCACGAGAAATTTGGGCAAAGCTAGTGTTTAAAGAGGCTTGCATGTGTCTGTGTATTTTTTTTCGAAGAGATATTTTCTGTTTCAACCTGAAGTCGGCGTTTTTTTTTTTTTTCAAATAGGTTTTTTTTTTTGTTTAAATAGGCTCGATTTCCACCGTCTCCCAGGTGCGGTCTTTAATCTTCCCCTTCGGGGAGATGAGTGCGTGCTCATTTTCCCGAACAGCGGCTGGTAATCGAGCCTACGTTATAACGGCAGTTAATTTCACGCGAGACAGTGGTTGCCTAGCAAGTGATCACTTTCTGGTTATTTTTCAAGGGGATCATATGTTGATATACATATTTGTAATTTTGTTGTGGTTGGGCACGGTGCAGTCTGTGCTGCACTGCACTAGTTACAGTGAGGAATTTTCAGCCGTGAATTAATTAGAGTCAGTTTCGGCGTAACTTTCTAGAATCATATTGTAGATTATCCACTGGAGACTCTCAGAAGATCCGAGTCAAGTGCTCGGCAACCACTGTCTCGTGTAAAGAATGCAAGAGTGCTCCCCGCTCGGTATCTACGTCCACTTTTACGGACATGTGCTCAATCTCGCCCTTAAGGATACTATGACACAGATTGAACCATTGCGAAACGCTCTGGGAACTTTCCAGGCTCTGTACAACTTTTTAGAAGCGAGTCACAAACGACACACCTTGTTTAGTCACACACGTACAAGGTGAGGATCTAAAACTGACGCTGAAGTCATTAAGTACCACGCGATGGTCATGCCGGGGGGAAGCCGCAAAGGCCGTACACGGGCAAATGGAACGGATTGTAAAAGCCCTGCTCACACTGTCTTCAGACAAAGATCCAAAAACCTACTCTGAGAGCAGAGCCTTATTGAACGCCATTTGCGACTTGGAGTTTGTCTTTGGGCTGTGTGTACTGAAAGTAATCCTAAGCAACACTAGTAGTCTGTGCCGATATCTTCAGGGGAAGACGGTCGACGTCATCTCCGCCTTTAGAAATGCCGACTTGACCATTCAGACCCTACTCCAGTGTCTGAGTGAAGAAAGTTTCAAAAGTGTATGGCAGTTAGCATCAGCAATGGGTCTGAAAATGAAGAATTGGCTGACCAATTCTCAGTTTGAATTACGAGAAACCAGGGCACCCAGACAAACGCCGTCCTGCCGCCTTCAAACCCTTGTAGGTGAACACGCGCAAAGACAAACGCAGACACCGGAATCGCACCATCGTATAAACACTCACTATGCGTCCATCGATAAGGTGCTGTCCGAGCTTGAGCTCAGGTTTAGCGGAAATGACCAGGAAATGTTCTGTGATTTGGGAAATATCTGTCAGAGTGAAACACCAGATAAAGAAAGCTTCTCTCGAGTTGCTAAATTTTACAGAATCGACGGGGAGATTCTGGAAGCTGAGCAGAAAATGTACGCGAGTTTTCGTCGTGTACGTGGATTAGGCTATATGACTGTTTCAGAAATGTTGCAGACAATGCATGAGAATGATCTATTTGATATTTTCCCAGAGTTTTCTAGTGTGGTACATATCCTTGCAGTGATACCTGCTACATCATGTTCTGCAGAACGATCATTCAGTGGGTTGCGCAGATTGAAAACTTACCTCCGCAGCACCATGGGGCAACAACGTGTTAGTAACATCGCACTTATTAACACTGAAAGGGAATATGCCAACTCTGTAGTCGAGAAAGACATGGATCGTATCATTGATATATTTGGTCCTCGAAATGGCAGTGACAGCTATTTCTTTTAACGTGTTTTATATGTACGTCTATGTTAGTGTATCATATGACTACTGTGTCGTAAAAATTTGGGCAACTTGCGAGAATTTTTTGGGCAAATGGTTCACCGCCCCCCCCCCCCCTGGCAAAAAATTGCCAGTATGCCTATGTGTAGTACTACCCGCAGAAGACAAGAGAAGGTGTTTCACCGGCCCGAGGAGCACTAGTGACGAGTTTCCGAGTCGGGCGATTATCGGCTATTTAACAATTATTCCCCGAGCGCGCGTTGGATATGAGATGATAGATAGCCAACGAGGCGCGTAGCGCCGAGTTGGCTATAATCATCTCATATCCAACAAACGCGAGTGGAAAAATTGTTTTATTAAAAACGCTGAATTAAATTATTCAATTTTATTAAATTTTTAGCTCCCTTTTAATTTTAAGCTTACGCGTACGCTTACCATATCGTAGTTTATGGTATATTGGCTGATATACCATAATGGCTAAGCCAATGAACAGTCTTGAATTGCATTATCCAATGATCCAGTTTTTAATAATCAAAATTATATGGCGGACCATTACAACAATAAATCAACACCATTTGTGATTTAACAACAGTCAATCGACGTGATTGAATCAGATTTGAACATTATTACATACTTTACATATGAATAATACATTCTTGAGGTTAAATCAAGGAAATTTTGCCAAGAAATTGTATGCCTGTTCCCTTCATCCTCGCTGATCTCAAATTTCTTGTTCGATTAAGCAGAGTTCTAGCTCAACAGACTTAATTTAATTTATTTAATTTAATTTATTAATTTAGTCCATTTTCACTGCATTAAGTTTTGCAGTGGGGAAGGACTAGAAAGGAACATAGGAACCATTCGTGCAAGTCTACCCTCCCACCCATCCCACCCCAGGGGAGGACATCCATCACATAGTAATCTCGTGTGTGGGAAATGAACGTCTCCTACCCTAACCCTGCAGGAGACGGGACCTCCATTTATTCGTCCCTATCCGAGAAGACTAGAATATCTAACCATTTCCTGATGTTATAGAAAGGTAGCAAATTCTTCTCAATTATTTTACAGTGACACGAACTCAACCGGGGCCACCGAACGTTTTTTACCCAATCACAAGACGAGTTTAGAACAAAAAAATTGAAGTTCGTTCATCAGCGGATCAATCACTATAAGGGTCAAATTTCACTGTTCGTTTGACTAGATCAGATGTGAAGGTATGCGAAAGCTTATAGTTTTTTTAAAGCAAAAAAAATATAATATTTTTCATTTCTATTACGGTAAAGGTGAATAAATATTTACCGAATGGCGGCCGGTAATTTCGAAGACTAAATTGACTAAAGTTAAATTTACCAAATTCCGGCCGACTCACTTTATACAATATATTTTCCGAAACACGGCCTGGAATGCCGAAGGCGGGAGCTTATGTAATTTACTGAATATTGCGGCCGCGAATTTTGAACTCGAAACGGGCTCGATCAATGTAAATAAATATATCAAATTACGGCCGGCTAAACCTCAAGGCGAAACCGGCTCAACACAAGTGTATTTTTAAAATATCATTGAAAAACAGCCGTATCTACAATTTTACCGGGAATTTTAGTAACCAATCACAAGGACAAAGAAAATTTCGAATTTAGTTTTTGCATGTATTACCGGTGGTTGATTCCGTTTGCGTTGTAGTTTGAAAGTCGGGAAGTATTTCAAACATTTACTGATTTGAGGTAAAACCGTTTCGTCTTCAAAATCTCAGGCCGTGTCAATTTCGCAAATACATTTGTATTGAGTCCGTTTGGTCTTCAATATTCCCAGCCGCATTATTCCGTAACTTATATAAGCTCTCATCCTCGACATTCCAGACCGTGTTTCGAAATATATATTTTATAAGTTAACTCGTTCGTAATTTAGTAAATTTCTTTAAGTCTGAGTCCTTTCAGTCTTCAAACTTTCCGGCCCCAAAATTCGGTAAGTTATACAAGCTTTCTTCTTCAAAACTCCATACCCTATTTCGAAAAATTTTTGTTATAAAAGTTTACTCAGCCGTAATTTGGTAAATTTACGTTGAGTTCGTTCAGTCTTCAAAATTCCCGGCAGCAATACTCGGTAAATTATACAAGTTCTTGTCTCCGACATTCCAGACAGTGTTTCGAAAAATAAATTTAATTGGTTTACCCAGCATTATTCGTTACTTACGTACGTTGAGGCTGTTCAGTCTTCGAAATTACCGGCCGCTATTCGGTAAATTTTTATTCGCTTCTACCGTAAACGAAATAAACAACATATTTATTTCACCGTAAAAAAACTAGAAGCTTTCGCATGTCTTCACATCGACTCCAGTCAAACGAGCAGTTTAATTTGACCGCTGGTGAACGAACTCCCATTCTTTTGTTCCGTACTTGTCTTGTAATTGGCTAAAAAAACGTTGGGTGGCCCCGGTTGAGTTCGTTTCACTGTAAGACCCCGAGTGTTGGTCCGGCCGGGACACTGTAGCCCATCCTCGGAGACCCTGGGTCTCCGAGGATGACTGTAGCCGCAAGGACTTGCGCTTGCAACGGTAAACAAATCTTATGGATAGTATCGCCACTAGGAAGGCCTTTTCATCGTGCTACTGGTTAGAGAGATCCTCAAGATGAAATTTCTGTTGTCTTGATGGCGTGGTGCTCTCGATAAAGTATTCCTTTAATTGCGAAATGTCAAAGTCTTAAGTAACAAGCTAGATATGCTAATTTACTGCACATTGCAAATGCACGTGCACAAATTAGCTATGTATGCTAATTTGTTGCGAGTTACATGTGAACGTGCAACACTTGTACCTCTAGCCGGTAGGATCTCGGGAGGCTCAGAAAATACTACCGGCTAGAGGTACAGCCTAAACATCTAGTTGACTTTGCTCCATTTTCGGTTTGCTCGCATTTTACTTTTTGTGCTCTTAATTAGTCTTACACTCCTATCAATCATTTATTTTTTTTTCCTTTTCAAGAATACTCTTAAATTTATCTTTCTTCTTTGGTCTTGTACCTCTAACTGGTAGGATCTTAAGGGGTGTAGAAAATACTACCAGCTAGAGGTACAGCTTGCATATTCAGTTGACTTTGCACAATTTTTTTTATAACAGTTTGCTTTGCATTTTACTTTTTGGCATTCCATATTAGTCTTGCATTACAGTAGAATCCCTTTTTTCAAGAATACATTTACACTTGTTTCTTTTTTAATTTAATCTTGTACCTCTAGCTAGTAGGATCTTTAGGGCCTAGAAAATACTACCAGCTACAGGTACAGCTTGCATATTTTGTCCACTTTGCCAAATTTTTTACCATGGCTTGCTTTGCATTTAACTTCTCTCCACTTCAAATTAGTCTTACACTCCTTTTTCAGAAAACTAGATGACATCAGTATTTTTTGATTGATCATGTGTCACCAGCCAGTTAGACCTTAGTGGGCTTAGATGATACACCGGCTAGGGGTACAGCTTGCACGTCGAGGCAACTTTGCCCAATTTTTACCATGGTTTGCTTCACATTTAACACTTCTGCAGTCCAAATTAGTCTTGCACTCCATGGAATCATTTTCTTTATGAATAAATTTACATTTAGTTTTTGTTTTTTAGTCTTGTACCTTTAGCTAGTAGGATTTTAAGGACCTAGAAAAATACTATATTTGGCTAGAGGTGCAGCTTGCATCTTTAACTGACTTTGCCCTATTTTTATTACAGTTTCCCTTGCATTTAACTTTTTGGCATTCCATATTAGTCTTACACTACAAGTCTGGAATCACTTTTTTCAAGAATATCTTCTTGTCCCTCAGTCATGTACCTCTAGCCCATATAATCTTGGGTGGCCTAGAAAATACTACAAGCTAGACATAGAGCTGGCATTTTGGTGAATTTTAAGCTCATTTTTTATTTATGGAAAACCTTTCTACATTCTATGTTAGTCTTATACAGCTGTGGAGTCATTCCATGGGTATCTTTCCATGCTTTGCAGTCTTGTTCCTCTGGCTAGTAGAATCTTGGATCACTCAGATCTTGCATTACTCAGAAAATACCACCAGCCAGAGGGCTGCCTATGCATGTGATGTAAGTTTGAAATCATTGACACTTTTGTGTTTTAAATGAATTTGAAGTAAACAAATTTGAAACTAGTTTGATCTGTATTTTCTTTGGTTGTAGATTTATTTCATTACAAATGAAACCAGTTTTAGATCAATTTGACTTGAAATTCATTTCAGACTTGAACATGTCAACCAGATATACTGAGGTTTGTCATATAATATTCTGCATAAGTATGAGTGGAATTTCTCAGAATGGAATAGTCCCTACTTTCATGATATTTGTGTTTGATCAGAATTATTGTTGTCAAGGCCAAACATTGTTTTAAATACTAAGTCAGTTATAGGTAGTCATAGGATAACATGATTTCAATTCACCAAATTTACATTTTCCATTTGAATTTTCATTGATATTTAACAGCATGTAGGAAAACCCTCAGGCAAGGTATTCTTGAAATATAAAATGTTCTTTCATTATAGAATTTATATAATTAAATAAATGAGACTAGCCTATGTCTGCCCTATATATTATTATATTTTTCAATTGAAATTGCCATTTAAAATGGAATGAAACATTCTTATTTGAACAGCAATCAGAATCCCTTTACTTATTGCCAAATGCTGCTTACTCCCAAATGGTGAACCTTGACATGTGCTTGAGACGCAGCTGATTCCCCGTAAATAGTTAGATTTAATGCTTATAACTAAATGTAATATATTCTTGAAAAAAGTGATTGCAATGTAGTGCAAGATTAACATGAAATGCCAGAAAGTAAAATGTGAAGCAAACCATAGTAAAAAACTGAGCAAAGTCAAGTAGATATTCAGGCTGTACCTCTAGCCGGTAGTATTTTCTAAGCCTCCTGAGATCCTACTGGTTAGAGGTACAAGACAATACAAATTTCATCTTGGGAATCTTTTGAATCAGTAGCACAATGAAAAGGCCTTTATAGTGGTGATACTATCCATAAGATTTTTTACCGTTGCAAGCAGATCGAGGTCCTTGCCGCTACAGTGTTAAGTACAAGTCTCTGTATGAATCAAACATCTTGGGAAATGAAAATTTTCAACCCCTCTTTAAATTTTGCACGCAGTTAGGCACTCAGGGGGGATGTACAAAATGCCCTTTTTAAAGGTTGCAGCACTCTTGTTGCCATGGTAACAACAGCTGCTTCTTCGAGGCTTGGGGCCTCGTTTTCATGCAAAAACATCTCAAAAAAGAGTAAAATGTTTATTTCTCTATTTCAAACTAAATGCAGTATTACAGACTTTTTCCCACGATGTTTCATTTTTACAGATTTGTTCTTAAGTCTTAAAAGCTAAAACTCTGCAGAATCAAAAAAAGAAACTTGAGATCAACGAGGATGAAGGAAACAGCCATACAAAATTTTAAGCAAAATATCCTTGATTTAACCTCAACAATGTATGATTCACATGTAAAGTATGTAATGATGTTGAGATCTGATTCAATCACGTCCCTTGACTGTTGCTAAATCGCTAATGGTGTTGCTGGAATAGTCGACTAAAATAAAACGTAATTAGACTACTCGAAAAGGCTGCTCATCGATAATATTATCAAACAACTCGGCAAAACCCATATTATGTGTGAAGCGATTTTAAAACGGTCCTCCTTTGTTAATTATCTTGTACACGGCACCCCACTTGTGCAAACTCTCTGTGTGGTAAATCTTCTCGATTTTAGACTTCTTTAGGCGATTATTCTTTCCCCAGTGTGGCCTTGCTTTGAACTTCTTACAGAGCATACTCTCCACCTTCTCCTGGAACTCGTCAACTCCGTATGCTCAAGGAAGAAATGGTACCTGGGTAGAAAAAGATTAAATAAGCAAGAAGCAGAGACTCAATCCTTACTCTGCGAGGATCGTGCATCATACGTATCTATAACCGCAGTTCAAAATATATGAACTTCATATATTCATCGTATCTGATTTATCATCACGGGTTTATTACGAATCAACTTAACGGCCTGCTCCCAGTAGAGGATATAATGGGAGCATTATATTAGTCTCCCAGTAGACTAATATAATGACTCGCCTTGCAAGTCATTATATTAGTCTATTTGGTTGTTTGTGCGGATAGGAGTTAGAAAATTTGACATGGCGAGTGATTTAACTTACTGGATATTGCCTTTCGTGAACTGCAGCACGTTGTACCGCGTTTGCACATAGTTCGGGCCTTTTTTGAATGAGAACAGTGACATACCGAGATTGGTGATCCGTAGAATCTAAGTGGGACAACAATTGGCACATCCCTGGAGGCAAGAAGCTGTGCAGTCAGTCTGCACGCAGCCAAGGTCCACTAATCCTCTACCTCCACAATAACTACAACAGCATGAGCAACATGCACAGCAGGTTGATTTATGTGAATCTGTTTTGCAAGCTGACAAGTACGCAATTTCGGTATGCTTGTCATTCCTGAAGGAGCAAGGAGATAAGAAGATTATTGACTTCATCGCTACCTTAAAAGGAGAAAGGAGTAACGATGAAGGATCTAAACTGGACTGAAATATACTTAGCCTTTGAAGACTTTCACCACCACCATCACTTTACCACTTCTATCACCATCACAATCCACGTAACCATCAAAAATACCGCCACCATCACCATAACTACCACCAGCATTGCCACCAGCACTACCACAACTATAAGCGTTTCTTCTACCCCCACCGGCATTAGCACCAGCACCACAACTGTCACCATCACTATCTTCAACATTACCAGTAGCATTACCACAAGCACCACTATCACAACCATCTCCATCATTCCCACAGCCGCAACCATTATCACACCCTTGCCATCACTAGGAATATTACAACCATTACTACCATCATGAGCAGCAGAACAGCCCCCAACACCTTTACTGCTACCATTATTTTTAGCAGCACTACTACTACGACACCATTGCATGCAAATCCCACTACCCGTACTACAACCAAGAGCACTATAAACACTACCGTCATCTCCACTATCACCACCATCATTACCACCCCAACTATTATCAATAATACCAGTACTACCACCACCACCAGCAGCAGCAGTTCCATCTCCACAACCATCACTATTACCACAAATTTTGCTACAAATCCCTTGACGAATACGGCCGCCGCAATTGTCACCACCATTACCATTACCATCACCAACACCACACCAACTCAACCCGGCATCAACCAGAACTGCTGAGGGAAATGAAATAAAAAGGGTGCTTCATCTATCGGCGCGTGAGCGAGAAAGAATACCAAACTGTTTAGCCTTAGGACACCCAAACTCGTAGAGAAAATCATATTTTTTGTCTCTGTGCGAAATTTTTCTAATCTCGCAGTGATATATTCCAGAAAAGTTTTCCGTGTTCAGTTCTAGGTTAATTTGTGGGCACTTAAAACCATGCATAAATTTGTGATGTCGTTTTGAAACTGAAGCAATAAGTGGTCTTTCCACATTATTGTTTTGACACTGAAGCAATAAGTAGTCTTTCCACGTTGCAGATATACACATACTTTCAACGATTCAACTTGACAGCGATGATTAATTGAGAATGATTGCCAAATTATATCCTTTGAAAAACCGTTTTTTACACCGGTATGGAATGATTCCGTCACCTCACGCCTGTGCTGATTGCAATTGCCGTCCGCCGATCAGTGTCTAATTTGAAATGGATTTACATCAGAACAACTACAACGAGTTAACTGGTCTGATGGCCTAAATATCACGGGAACGGCTCGCCTTAATTATATTTGCATTTGCATATTTTTCCCGCTCTATTTATCTATTGCAATATTATAGCTATTTAGCTAAGTAATTTATTTATTTGTTGTAGCGCGGTTAATTTGGTTTCTTTCATAGAAGCTATTCTTTCCATTGCAGTGTCTTGATTTTCATCTTAGTACTCTTATCGCTGTAACTAGCGACCGTATTTTTATTTCTCCATCGTTGTTTTCCTGTAAGATTTTTAATCTGCGTGAAGCTACTCCTTGCTTGATCGACTAGCTGTTTCTATCTGTGAGCGGTAGAAGCCAAGCTGTATAGCTATTACTATAAATTAATTGAAAACTGCAGTTGAATTGAATTGAACGAGTATAAGTATGTGCAGCATTACGGAGTTTGGTGTTTTGACCGTCTTATTTTGCTTCATAAACCAGGTAGCATTTCCTCCAAAATGCAAGTGTTACTCCGCTATAGACATTTGCAGCGCACTTCTTCATAGGAAGGTCGCGTGAACTAGATCTTCCTTGGTATTGATTAAAACTTAAGAGTAACTTTCAGTTCTTACCAAAATGCTGAGGTACTTATCACTTCCTACCCCTTCTCTCAGTTGCAGCTTTGTGAGCAACCTTGAAAACCCTAAGTTCCGTGCTTTGAATAAATTAACTGACTACTGTCATGTGCTTAGGTCAGACAGCGAGACATTGCTTATGAATGTTTTCAACTTGGGTGTCGATCAGTCTGCTCTTGAGATGCTGACATTCCTTAGTGGGCTTGTAGGAACCCAGTGTTAACTACTTAGGGTACTTCTCACTTTCAGGAACCCAATTCAAGGACTTTCAAGGACTTTTTGGGACATTTTCAACGACTTTGGCTCTCAAATTCAAGGACCTTTTGCATCAAATAGGAGCCAACAGAAAGAAATAAACATTGCTCTCTGTCCCGTGTCAAACATCACAATCGGACGTGGGATTTGAAAGAAAAACTCGCTTTCGCGATTTGTGCCAGAAACTTACACTTTCAACACCAAAAACAAAAGAATACTTCGAATTTCATTCATCTGCACATATCTTCAAGGAATTTGAAAAATTTTCAAGGACCTGAGACTAAATGCATAAATCCGCTGAATAAAGCAAAATAACAACCGAATCACAAATAACAAGAAAGCTAAACAAAAACCGATCGATAATTGCAAGTTTTTCGTGCCTTGTTCCGCTAATAACAAATGAAATCTTGTTCGACAATCCTAGCTGAAGCTAAAACTTTCGTGACTGTAAAAATGTGTAACCAGGGGCACAGCTCGTAAACAACTCACTGAAATGTCTACTTGAATGTCCGCATTTGAATCAGGCCTCAGACATTACAGGGTTCAACCCTTAAAATTGTTTGTAGTGGGGAAGGGTGGGGGGGTAGGTAATGAAAACTAAATACTTGGCCTTGGATCTACTTTTCATTGGAGGCCGGTCATTATGTATCTCCTGGGGAGCGGGCTCGGATGACTTAGGACGAGTCAAAATAAAATTTTTCTAATAAGAAACCATTGTAGTATTCGAATGATCCTCCCCTCATTGGCAGAAAAAATTTTGTAGTCCCTCCTAGAGACGACTGATCTCCTCCCCCATTCTTCATTAAAACCACGTGATCCTCCTCAAAAATCCTTCGTCCTACCTCCCCCCCCCCCCCCTCTCAGGCAATAAGTAATACTTGTCCTTTATTCCAAGAAGCCTTCTTTTACTTACTCAAATGGATTCTTATACTAAAGGTGAGAAATGATACAAAACGACTTATCAGAAGGGGTTAACCAGTGCTTTTGATGAGATGATTTTAGGAAGTACATGTAGATGTTTGATATGTGCTAAAACGATTTTTGTGTTCAACCGTGCCATTGTAATTGTAAAATAAATGACGGAAACTTCTGTGCTCAACTATCCTCCTGGACCTTATTTTTATACTTAAAATAAACATTTCCATTTGGTTCAAAATGTGTTCGTCTTGTAAACTTCATCTTCAGTTGACATAGAGTTTGTCCATTCCTGGCTTTGGTGGATTGCTTTTGCCCTCGGTAAGAAAACTTATTGTTTGCTGAATGATAGCTACAGAGCTATAAATGTTGTACTGTAAATGGTTTAAACTCAGGAGTAACATGTGATGGTGTTGTCGGATTGGGTGCGGGTAGCTCTGAGAAGAACTGTTTTCAGTAGTAGTTACTGATGTTTCCACCACTTGAGCGGTTGTCATCATCAGTCAAGTGATAAGTTGGCAGTCACAAGTCAGGTTTGTGTAAAGTGATTGCATGCCCAGCAAAGCCATGATGTTATTAGCTATAGGACTCAAGTGGTGTCAATCATTTCTGAGTGGTCAGTTTCAATCTGATGGTAAAGGCTGTATGCTCTCTTTTAGGTTAGTTATAAGAATTTGGTGTTATGTTTAGACAAAGCCCTTTTCTGACAAGTGTGTCTAATTGCCTTACCTGTTTGGAGGATAACGTTATGATTTTAATCCTTCACGCCCTAACATCAGGATGCACATTCTCCATACTGCTCTCGATACATTTCCCAAGGTGCTTACAGGAGAATTTACTTGCATTTGAGAGCTTCTTTAATTGGTGCATCATTTTGTTTAGTCGTGGGATCCTAACATTTGTCGCGGGGTGACGTTGTAAGGAGAAATTAATTACTTGGTAGTCACTCCTACGGTTAAAGGGATAAGAGAAGATGTTGCACGTTTATCTTTTCGGGGAAAAAGTGTTAGGAGAGCTTTAGAGTACTTAGGATCTTCAAGGTTTGGTAATTTTTGACAGCCACTGTAAGGTTATTTTGAAGAAAATTGCGATTGAAGGTGTGAAACGGGGTGATGAACTCTTATTCTATTCCTTAACTAAAACTGTAGGACATTTGTGATGCAATTTAGTCGTCGTTATTATATGATAAACGAATAGGAGTTGAGATGTAGAAATGCACAAATTTGCACAGTTGTAAGCCAGTTTAGATTTAGACACTTAGTATCTTCGGGAGAGAACCAAGTAAAGGAAGCATTGTTCATGCATTATAGCAGGGATTGTGTATGGCAATGTGTTGTGTTTTAGGATCAAGTTGTTTTAATTTTCAGAGAATTTTAAATTTTGACTTTATTGATGGGTGATTCTTAAATTGTTAGGGGCATCAATAACAATTCCTTGAATTGGGTGTCATGGATAAGGAGTAGTATTTCTCTGCTTTATCGTGGATTGTTTTTACTGGGCTTATTACTTTGAATATTTGTGGAATGTGAGTGTGTCGAGGAAAACGGCCAGTCAAACATGAGAAGTTTTAATTGTTCCTCCATGTTTCAAGCCCGTGTTACTTCTCGTGACACAATTAACTCCTTTTACGTGAAGTATGTATACTCGGAAGAAAGAACTCCGACTGCCCCATCTTTATTTACATCAAAGCTGCTCCTTGGTGTCAGGGAAGTTTAACATAACTGCCCTTTTCATATTTTGATCTGATAGAATACTTGAATTACATGTAACGAGCGCATTGGATCTGAGCAACATGCTTCTCCAGACTCCTCTATCAATTGCTTGTGTAACAATTGCTACACCAGAAACCAGACGTGAGCACCAAAACCGGCAAGAACTGTTCTCCCATTTCATGATCCATGAGCGCCAATTCCTTAATTTCCCGCGGAAATTTTCTAAGGAGTTTAAGAAACAGCTGTTGTCAAGCTGACTTTGGGGAACGTTCATAACAACACAAGGATAGGGAAGAGGAGAACTTGTGACTCTTCGAATACAGTACACACACTTCAGTTTTCAAATTATTGACAATACTGCTGACACACAAATAACCATATAGCTAGTCTAAGACTGGTCAGCAGTTGAGACCGAGATACATAACTGTATAAACTTACTAAAACACTGAAATTTTACTCTCAAGAAGTAGGTTAATAAGGAAATTATTAAGTAAACCCTCAGATAATAAATTTTGTCACATTTTTTTAATTAAAATTGTTTCTCTAGGTGATTATCTTCATCTGCCGGGATGCCAAACTAAATACTTTCAGTATGCTTAAATACGGGTAATCCGTGTAACTAACATTTCGTTTTAAGCTTAATCAAAAAAGTTATACAGTCCTAAAACACAGTGACTCACTGGTTTGTGTACAATTTTTTATAACTCCAATAGCGACAAAACATTTAACAGTGGTTACCGCTGCGACTAAGACTTATTTGCGATTAACTTACTATATTTTGCTGCGCCCGAATCTTTTTGTTTCTTGTATCGCGAATGTGACTCGGCCAAAGCGCTGCCCTTGAATAACATAGCGAAGAAAGAAGGTTGCCTTAAAATAATTAGGTAAAAAGGGCTGCCTTCGATTAACTAGGCAAAGAAAAAGGAATACTCGTTTTATCTACCATAGCTAAATTTGGTTGGGTCTGCCTAGTCATTTAAGATGAATTCCGTTATCGATCTGAATTATCCTGCCTGCTCATTCAAATTACAATTTTTAATAAATCGCTCGGACAGTTTACATCAGTTTAAAATGGAAGACTCTCTGGAAATTGATTCTTTAATGAAACAATTTGACTAGCCGGTTTCATCTTGATGCTCTTAGTCCTGAGTTATTCTGGATTAACACATCTTAGTTTCTCGTTTCCAGGCGTTGTTTACTGAGGACAGTCAACGAGTGCCGACATGACAATTCTACCAATGGTCTCATGCGCCTTTTTCCTGCAAACCAAAGAATCTATGGGATACTCAGGGCCACCCGCCATTTTTTTCGTTTAGCGTCGAATGCGTTTTCTGATATTGGGTCGGTCGGTCGGATTGAAAAAAATAATAATAAAAAGAAAAAGTAAATAAATGAAAGGAAAAGAAATTCCTGGATTTATCAAACATTACGGCTGTTACTATGCTCATTTCTCAGATTGAAATAATAATTACAAGTGGAAAATGATTCCACTACGTCGTTGCTTTTTTTTTGAAAATGACAAAAATTTGAGGATGGCCTAAGAGCGACAAAAAAGCGTAATTAGGCGTTACTTGTTAGGCCGAAGGCTGCTCTTCGATAGGATCATCAATGAACAACTTGGCAAAACCCATATTATGTGTGAAGCGATTTTCAAACGTTCCTCCTTTGTTAAACATCTCGTACACGTTCCACCACTTGCGCAGACTCTCTTTCCAGTAAATCTCCTCGACTTTGGACTTGTTTAAGCGATTGTTCTTCCCCCAATGTGGCCTTGCTTTGAACTCTTTGCAGAGCTTGGTCTCCACCATCTCGTGGAACTCGTCAATGCCGTATGCTCCAGGGAGAAATGGTATCTGGGTAGAAAAATATCAAAAAAAGCATTAAGTAGAGACTCAATCCTTACTATTGCCTCATTTTATGGTAATTCCTGGAGAGGTTTATTTTCTCACCTCAATGTAACAGTTGTGATCATTGGTAGTTCCGTCAGGTCTAAACTTGCTTGCTGGACTCACGAACAAATCATCCGTTTGCGCAAGTCTCACATAAATTGGTAGCAAGGAATACTGTTTATGCTTTCTTGCGTAATCTTGAGCCAGTGATATCACCTCGGTCAGGGCACTTTGGAGGTGTTCATACGGTAAGCACCATTCTGCTGTGCGAATGCTAAAATTGCAAAAGAAACAGCAAGACAAAATTTGTCGTTAAGTTACGCTCAATCGGTTCACTTGGCTGTTTGTGCAGATGACAGTTAGGAAGTTTCACATAGTGAGTGATTTAACTTACTGGATATTGCCTTTCGTGAACTGCAGCACGTTGTACCACGTTTGCACATACGTCGTGCCTTCTTTGAACGAAAACTGTGACACACCGAAATTGGCGAGCCGCGGAATACAAGTGGGACAACAATTGGCACATCCCTGGAGGCAAGAAGCTGTGCAGTCAGTCTGCACGCAGCCAAGGTCCGCTAATCCTCTTCCTCCACAACAATTACAACAGCATGAGCAACAGGCACAGCAGATTGGTTGAGGTGGGCAACAAGCACAGCATGTTGGATCAGATGAGCAACAAGCACAGCAGGTTGATTTACGAGGTTCTGTTTCGCGAGCTGACAAGTAAGCCATTTCGATATGCTTATTATTCCTGAAGGAGCAAGGAGATAACAAGTTTATTGACTTCATCGCTACCTTAAAAGGAGAAAGGAGTAACGAAGAGAGACCTAAACTGGACTGAAATATACTAAGGTAATTGGTTTTATCAACTGCGTTGAAATTGTAAATTGGCCAACGTAAAGAGTTTAAAAGCTGACGTTTCGAGCATTAGCCCTTCGTCAGAGCGAATGACGAAGGGCTAACGCTCGAAACGTCAACTTTTTAACTCTTTTCGTTAGCCAATTTATAATTTAAACTATGTTGTTAAAACCAAATTACCTTGTTACCCCCACCGACGCAGCACCACAGATTCTTTAGAAACTTAGCTCCTTGAAATATATTGAGTCTTTTAAGACTTTCAGCGCCGCTATCACATCGCCTCTGCTCTCGACGTCACGATCCCCGCTGCCATCATAAATACCGCCACCATCACCATAACTACCACCAGCATTGCTATCAGCACCACCACAACCATAACCGTTTCTTCTACCCCCACTAACATGGAATAGACATGAAGTTATATAACTTTGAAAAGTGAAAACTTCCTATAATCACATTTTTTTGAGGGATTCAGTAAGTTGGTTAGATTAATCAAAGTCGAGTACTAGTGTGCAAGTTTCAATTATTACTTTCATGTTTCGCACGGGTTCTATAACGTTCGTTTTAAAGCACTGGTCCTTTCTCCACTTAATAACCCTAAAGCCTTACCTTGGCCCTACTGGGTATGGATTGACGAAAAAAGAGAAATATTCTGCATCTTTTTCCTTGTACATTTTAGCAAAATTTTCAAGCACAACCCCGATATCATTCGTCGCCATCAATGCATCGTCTTCGTCGTCGTTATCGTTGTCTTCCGTCCGCCTTATAGGCCAAGAGACCTGTACCGTTTTTCTGGTTTCCTCTAGATAGTACATGGGAACACAGCTGTATGTAATGGAATATATTACTCCCATACTTCCTAAGCCTACTTGACACGCCCTTAACACATCAGTACTGTTAATCTCGATGGGGTCTTCTCCATATTTGGCCCTGTCAATCTTTGCCTTGCAGCCCTCAATGGTTTCAGGGCCGCTACGTACCTTCACTTGGATTCCACCACGTACGATTAAATGAAGACCAACTACTAAAGTGGACTGGAAAGGAGACAGAAATTGTTAATTTGTTTTTTTACCCGAATGAATTTCTGACATGTTCTTCCCTTTGAAGAGGAGGGAAACCTTGGTCGTAGAAATACCTTGATAACCATCATTGAGAAATTTAGGCTATAGATAACCGTCGAATTGTCTCAAAGATGTAACTCGGAAATTTTTATAACTTACGCTTTGTATTTTTACGCATGCTGCCATGTGAATGTCACGTGACTAGAACACTACCAAAACTTGGATCTTGGATAATTTAGCGTAAGTCTCTAAAGTTCATCTATTGCAATCTGTGTCAAAACTGTTAATCATTTGTCGTGTGGCCGGCTTCTTAAACATTTCCACCATGAGGCAGTTAGCTGAATTTCGTTCAAAGCAAATAGACCTGATCTGCTCCTCTCAAGATGGCCGAGAACGTAGCGGGAGAAGCACCCTCTTCATACTTTAACGAAATAATTTTACTCCATCAGCACGACTAATCTTACCATCGTTCCACTGAACCATCCTGATCCATGAGTGGAAGTGCTCGCCACTCCTCCTACCGTTTGGCCTGCATAATTTCCCATCATTTTGAGCGCCAAATTATGTTTCTTGTGCAGCTCCTCGACAAAATCTACAACGAGTTTTCCTGCCTGTACCTCGACTTCAGATCCCGCTTCTGAATCCGTCGATTTCGAAATGATTTCGTTCAAATCTGTCATGACCAAGAGTATGTCTCTAGTGTGGGTGAGACGAGACCAAGAGGAACCTGTTCCCACAGCGCGAATGGTGTAGCCATTCTCTGCTGCAGCTGCGTATTTGCACAATGCCGCGATCTGACCAGCACCGTCAAGCCCTGTGTAATTAGAAAGTCAGATGAATTAAATTAATTTCAGCCTTTTTCACCCTCAGCAATTCCATATGCCTGTGTTAGGAGACAATTTTCCAGGGTGGCATTATGATATATGTATGTTTCAACATGAGTTCTCCAAGCTAGTCAGTCAGTCATTAAAGCACCAGTTAGTTGTTCTCAAGTTTGTTGGTCTCACTTTCTCATTCACTCGATCACAGTTCACTCTTTTAGCTCTTAGAAATATTTGTGTACACACCAGGGCCTTGCAGTTGTTTCTTTATTTCGGGGTCATCATTAATTCCGAAAAACACTTCTGGAAGACTGTGAACGGGCTTTTTCTGGGGGTGGTAAATGTCGACGAGTGGTTGAACCTTTTCCATGCCGTCATAGTTGTAAAAGACCCGGCGTCCACTGTATGTACAAAAACGAATGCAAGGGAAAATGCACTGGTAAGACCAGCGCGAGTTGTAACAACAATCCACGCTGTTTCCCATGGCTAGGACTCTGTAAGGAGGAAAAAGGCCAATGTTATGACATAGGCATAATGTGATTTTATCTCGAGGCCCGTTATGGTTAAGTATTGAGGTGTGCTGTTGCATGGAGCAAGGAGTGTTGTCAATCATAGAACTTAAGCCAATTAAATGAGGTCAGATCAAATAGCACCAAGGTTATAGGTAAGGTCAGTTTCTCTCCCGGTCCTTCTCGCCTTCACTCCCATCGTGTTAACATCCGAACACAGATTTCCGGTACTGTAGAAGAATATATCCGCCCCCTCCCCATGCTACGGTCTTCTTTTCAAGCTTTCATTGCCTATTATACGTACTTGGCTCTTTGCCGATATTTAGTCCCACCTTAATTTGCTAAAGAGATTGCCTGATGTTTATTATATCAATGTTCTTGATGTCGGGTGAAATGGCTAGGACTCTGTAAGGAACAAAAATGATAATGCGATGGAAAGGAGGTCTTTGTACTCAAAATGTGCGAGAAGGGTCAATTTCTTTCCCAGGATTCTCTCTCTTCCTCCCTCTGAAACGTCTTTTGTCGACGGTAGAACAGAACGAATCCTGATAACGAGGCTTCGGATTATTATTGAAGCAGTAACGTCACGGTTTGTGGAGGCAGCAATCAAGCGTCTACGCATGTGCAAACGCAAAGAATGCGGGGTCGGGAGTGTCACGGCGCATCGTATGATTAAGAACAAATTATACAAAATTAATGATCGAATCCTGCAACTTGCAACATCACTCGATTCTGGTATATCCTAAATGGACGGTTGCATTTTTCTGGATGTTTTTTATGTTTACGAATAAAAATGAAAGAGATAGAATAAATATATGAAAATCATATATTTTGAACTGCGGTATTTGATACGTATGATGGACGATCCTCGCAGTAGATAGCGCTATTTGAGCAATAGCGAAATTCAGACCTGAAAAAAATCAGGCCTGTACGGGACTCGAACCACTGACCTCTGCGATACTAGTGCAGCGCTCTAACCAATTGAGCTAACAAGCCAACTGAGAGCAGGCCGTTAAGTTGATTCGTAATGAACCCGTGAAAGTGATAAATGAGATAGAATAAATATATGAAAATCATATATTTTGAACTGCGGTATTTGATACGTATGATGGACGATCCTCGCAGTAGATAGCGCTATTTGAGCAATAGCGAAATTCAGACCTGAAAAAAATCAGGCCTGTACGGGACTCGAACCACTGACCTCTGCGATACTAGTGCAGCGCTCTAACCAATTGAGCTAACAAGCCAACTGAGAGCAGGCCGTTAAGTTGATTCGTAATGAACCCGTGAAAGTGATAAATGAGATAGAATAAATATATGAAAATCATATATTTTGAACTGCGGTATTTGATACGTATGATGGACGATCCTCGCAGTAGATAGCGCTATTTGAGCAATAGCGAAATTCAGACCTGAAAAAAATCAGGCCTGTACGGGACTCGAACCACTGACCTCTGCGATACTAGTGCAGCGCTCTAACCAATTGAGCTAACAAGCCAACTGAGAGCAGGCCGTTAAGTTGATTCGTAATGAACCCGTGAAAGTGATAAATGAGATAGAATAAATATATGAAAATCATATATTTTGAACTGCGGTATTTGATACGTATGATGGACGATCCTCGCAGTAGATAGCGCTATTTGAGCAATAGCGAAATTCAGACCTGAAAAAAATCAGGCCTGTACGGGACTCGAACCACTGACCTCTACGATACTAGTGCAGCGCTCTAACCAATTGAGCTAACAAGCCAACTGAGAGCAGGCCGTTAAGTTGATTCGTAATGAACCCGTGAAAGTGATAAATGAGATAGAATAAATATATGAAAATCATATATTTTGAACTGCGGTATTTGATACGTATGATGGACGATCCTCGCAGAGGTCAGTGGTTCGAGTCCCGTACAGGCCTGATTTTTTTCAGGTCTGAATTTCGCTATTGCTCAAATAGCGCTATCTACTGCGAGGATCGTCCATCATACGTAAAAATGAAAGAGCAACCAATATTACACATGATGAAATACTAAAAATTGTTGTCTGGTCAAAGATTTTCAAACGATTACAAGCACCAGGCAACCAAGTCTAAAGCTAGGCCTTTAAACTATGACTTGAAACGCCCGCGTGTGAGTGAATTTATCAAACGAAGCCACGGCTGAAAAAATAACAGTAAAACTGCGGACCAATGGCTAATAGACACGGGGATAATTAAAGTCCCTACATATGACGCCTATTTTTTAGCATCAAATCATAAAAGTAGAACCATAAAGGTGTCTGGTAAGATTTACAGGTGATTCGGGTGCTTCTTCGTCCTTTTACGAGATGACAAAAGTCCGAAATTGTGGCGAATTTGGGCTTCGGTATCTCTTTTGGCCGTGTTGAAGAGTACTGGAACTAAATATTCGTGACGTCATGATAGTAGGTACAAGTTTATCAAAGAAGCTAAGTGGGCTTGCAATCTGTTGCTTACGACCTTTTGAGCAAAATTTCGATGTGTAGTTTGGGATTGTTCGAATATCCCTGACCCGAAAAAAAATATTTCGCTCCACGAGATTCCTTTCGAGGGCGATCAAAGGCCTGAGGCTATGAAAAGGCGAAAGAGGTGGTGGATTCAGTTTGTGAGCACAGTCTGCTGACTGGACACCGACTTCGTATTCAAGCATATATTCAATACCGTAATTATTTACTTATAAGCCGATCCTGTCTATAAGCTGAGACCCTAAACTTTTAGCTCTCAGAAGCTGTTGGATTTTTATGAAAAATAAGCCATAAGTGGACACCGACTTCGAATTCACGCATACGTTCAATACCACTATCATTTGCTTATAAGCCGATCCCGTCTGTAAGCCGAGACCAAAACTTTTGTTGAAATATTGTAAAGAGGTCCACTCGAGTTGTTAACTGAGACGAATGGTGAGCTTAAAATGTCGGTAAAACGAGCTGTGTTCGAAGTTTCCTGTAGCAGATCAAACACTTCTGGAGTGGTTTTCGCCTTTTCGGGGCAGAGTAGTCAGGATAAAATGCAATGTTGGGAAGCAATGCCTCAGCTGTTCTCTGTCAGATCGTGTTACTTAGCCGTGGGAACAGCTGTTTCTGATTGGCCAGTTGCGGGTGTTGTCAAAAGAAATCAAAGCAGTTCCTCTAAATCTCGCTTGTATTTATTCTTTACGGGAATGCTATCAGCGGATATTAAATTCTGCGGCTAAAGGCACAGGCAGCCCAAGCTCACTACTAGAAAAGCGGAGTGACTCTTACAGTGTTGCGCAACGTTTTATATTTATAAAGGTTTGTATGGGATGTTATCGGTTTGTCTTAAAAGCGAGAAAAAAATGTCTTGTTTTGAAATAAAATGGACTTACTTTATTACCTTGTTGTTTTCTTTGTTGATTACCAGCATCTCAGGCCATTTTGAAGCGTTTTCTGCGAGTTAGCGCTATTTGAACACCAAAATAGCGCTAACTCGCCGAAAACGCTTCAAAATGGCCTGGGACGCTGGTAATCAACAAAGAAAACAACAAGGCAATAAGGTAAGTCCATTTTATTTCAAAACAAGACATTTTTTCTCTCTTTTAAGGCAAACCGATAACATCCCATACAAACCTTTATAATATAAAACGTTGCGCAACACTGTAAGAGTCACGTCCGCTTTAAGTTTCTAGTAGTGAGCTTGAGCTGCCTGTACCCTGGTCCCAGAGGTTCTCTTCTCTCTACCGGAGTACGAGAGCTCGGCGCAAAGCGCCGACCAACGAGCTGCAAAGCAGCGAGCGGAGAGAACCTCTGGTCAAGAGCGTTGAGAATCTCACTTTCATGCCACCAAGCTTCGGGTAACAGCCATCAATCACGCCCCTTTCCGACAACCAATCAGAGGTATTTTACCACCAGAGGTATTTTAGTACTTTACTCTGATTAATTGTCGGAAAGGGGCGTGATTGATGGCTGTCACCCGAAGCTTGGTGGCATGAAAGTGAGATTCTCGACGGTCCTGACCAGAGGTTCTCTCCGCTCGCTGCTTTGCAGCTCGTTGGTCGGCCCTTCGCGCCGAATTCTCCTACTCCGGTAGAGAGAAGAGAACCTCTGGGACCAGGGTAAGCTGCCTGTGGTTTGAAAAATAAACATGCACGAAAAAATTTTCCCGCTTCACGGTTGAACGCAAATGGTAGTAATTACAAAGCCCACTTGTTTGCATGAGAAGAACATATGCTTAATATATAGATTTAGCCAAGCCTAAAAGCGGAGCTCCCAAGTTCGTAATATTAATGATAACATAAAAGATGTGCATTTGCCAAGACTCGCCTGAGACACCCCTCCCCTCGTTTTGATAGTTTCCCCTACCCTACCCGTGTAATCTGAGGGCACGTACGCTCGGTCAGTCACGTGACAACCAAAGGAAAAGGGGTGGACCATATTCCATAGGTATGGGGCTCTGCCCCACGCGAGCCCCGCTACTACTG